>NC_140995.1:251966764-252126771 GCF_052327205.1 Somniosus microcephalus | reverse complement strand
CTCCCTCTCCCTCTCTCCCTCTCCCTCTCCCTCTCCCTCTCCCTCTCTTTCCCTCTCCCTCCCTCTCCCCTCCCTCCCTCTCCCTCTCCCTCTCTCCCTCTCCGCCTCCCTCCCTCCCTCCCTCTCCCTCTCCCTCTCCCTCTGCCTCTCTCTCCCTCTCCCTCTCCCTCTCCCTCACCCTCCCTCCCTCTCCCTCTCCCCTCCCTCCTTCCCTCTCCCTCCCCTCCCTCCCTCTCCCTCTCTCCCCCTCCCTCTCCCTCCCTCTCCCTCTCCCTCTCTCTCCCTCTCCCTCTCCCTCACCCTCCCTCTCCCTCACCCTCCCTCCTCTCCCTCTCCCCCTCCCTCCCTCCCTTCCTCTCCCTCTCTCCCTCTCACTTTTACCCTCCCTCTCTCTCCCTCTCCCTCTCTCTCCCTCTCCCTCTCCCTCACCCTCCCTTTCCCTCACCCTCCCTCCCTCTCCCTCTCCCCCTCCCTCCCTCTCTCCCTCTCCCTCACCCTCCCTCTCCCTCACCCTCCCTCCCTCTCCCTCTCACCAACCCTCCCTCCCTCTCCCTCTCCCTCTCCCTCTCCCCTCCCTCCCTCTCTCTCCCTCTCCCTCTCCCTCTCCCTCTCCCTCTCTCTCTCCCTCTCCCTCTCCCTCTCCCCCTCCCTCTCCCTCTCCCCCTCCCTCCCCTCCCCCTCCCTCCCTCTCACAATTCACAATTCACAATTCAAATCCCTTTATTGGCATGATAAGTTACATCTTATGTTGCCAAAGCATCAAAATACATTTATGGTTTAGCACATAAACGCAGTTCTATTCATACAGTGTATAAACAGGTATATCCCTGAGTGTATAAATATACATTCGCATTGTTTATATATATTCTTTTCTTAGTTTACTGGTTGTCCCTCTGTTCATGGCAAGCTGTAACATAGTGTGCCGCCAGTGTTACACAGCTTCTCTCCTCTCCAGTAGGAATGGGAGTTTTTGGTTGTCATTCAGATTTCTGAAATCAGGGCATATTTGTGAGAATTTTTGGTAGAAATTCTCCCTGATGCCCTGATATTTTCCGCAGGCTGTGAGGAAGTGCATCTCTGTCTCCACTACTCCCTGACTGCAGTGAGAGCATATCCTATCTTCTCTTGGCAGCCTGGTCTGCCTGTGTCTGCCTTTTTCGATCGCTAGGCTATGTTCGCTAAGTCTGTACCTTGTCAAGGTTCTTCTCAGTTTGTTATCCTTTACCATGGTCAGGTAATCAGCTCCCTCTCCCTCTCCCTCTCACCCTCCCTCCCTCCCTCCCTCTCACTCTCCCTCTACCCCTCCCTCCCTCCCTCTCCCTCTCCCTCACCCTCCCTCTCCCTCACACCCTCCCTCCCTCCCTCTCCCTCTCCCCTCCCTCCCTCTCTCCCTCTCTCTCCCTCTCCCTCTCCGTCACCCGCCCTCTCCCTCTCCCTCTCCCTCTCCCTCTCCCCCTCCCTCTCTCTCCCTCTCCCCTCCCTCTCCCTCTCCCTCTCTCCCTCATGCCCTCCCCCTCCCTCTCCCTCCCTCTCCCCTCCCTCCCTCTACCTCTCCCTCTCTCCCTCTCCCTCTCCCTCTCTCTCCCTCTCCCTCTCTCCCTCTCCCCCTCCCTCTCCCTCTCCCTCTCCCTCTCCCTCGCTCTCCCTCTCCCTCTCCCTCACCCTCCCTCTCCCTCACCCTCCCTCCCTCTCCTCTCCCCCTCCCTCTCTCTCCCTCTCCCTCTCTCTCCCTCTCGATAGGGTCCACTGCTGGTGCTTCCTCCGCAGTAGGCAGTGGCAGGCGTGATAGCCCATCAGCGTTTCCATGCTGTTTCGTGCCCTTATACTCTATTTCATATTGGTTCGCCCCTAGAAAAAGGGACAATCTTTGTAGCCGTTGTGCAGTCATCACCGGAACGCCCTTCTTTGGATTAACGATGGAGACAAGTGGTTGGTGGTCAGTCAGCAAGGTGAACTTCTGCCCATGGAGATAATGGTTGAATTTTTTTACTCCCCATACTAGGCTGAGGGCCTCCCTGTCAATCTGGGCGTAGTTGCACTCGGCTGAGGTTAGTGACCGAGACGCAAAGGCTACTGCCTCTCCAACCCATCTGGGAATTTGTGCGATAGCACCGCTCCAATGCCATAGTGTGCTGCATCACACGCCAACCGAATTGATAGTGCTGGGTTGAAATGGGCCAACACCTCTTTTGATGTGATCAATTCTTTGCACTTCTGGAAAGCTCGTTTACATTCGTCCATTCCACTTCGATGGTACCCCCGTTTGCAGCAGGGTGTTCAGTGGGTGTAGTACTGTAGACAAATTTGGTAAGAACTTATGGTAGTAGTTCACCAGCCCGAGGAACGACCTCAGTTGTGACACATTTTCCGTGCTGGAGCCTTGACTACTGCCTCAATCTTTTCAGGGGATTTATGTAACCCCTCTTCATCAATGACGTGGCCACAATACGAGATCTGCTTCTGGAAAAACTCGCACTTGTGGCGATTAGCTCGTAGCCCATATTCCTTTAATCTAGTGAGCACCTTCTCCAGGTTGGCGAGGTGATCACTGTCATTTTCGCCCGTGACCAGGATGTCGTCCAAATAACACTGGGTCCCTGGAATCCCTTGCAGGACTTGATCCATTGCCCTTTGCCAAATAGCCGGAGCCGATGCTACCCCGAACACCAGCCGGTTGTATTGTTAGAGACCTTTATGAGTGTTGATCATGAGGTATTGTTTCGAGGCTTCTTCTACCTCCATTTGCAGGTACACCTGGGCCAGATCAATCTTAGTGAAGCGTTTACCTCCAGATAGTGAGGCGAAAATATCCTCAATCCGTGGAAGCAGATATTGTACCGTGTGAAGGACTGGGTTCACTGTCACCTTAAAATCCCCACAGATGCGGACCTTCTTTGGTTCCCCAGGCGTATTACTCAACGACCTCTTCATTACAGGAATGATGTGTGTAGCCCACTCGCTCCAGTCCACTTTGGACAGTACCCTGAACGTTCCAAACCTTCCAGCTCTGCTTCGACGGCTGGTTGGATCGCATAAGGCACTGGTCTGGCCTTAAAAAACTTTGGGCTTGCATTTTCCTCTATTTTAATTGTCGCTGTTATGCCTTTTAGTGTTCCGAGTCCCTCCTGGAACACTTCTTGTGCATCAGTTAGCATTTTTGACAGTCGTCCAGGTGTGACATCTGTTAAGTCCGTGAATGATTTAGACACGGACTGTGAAAACAAACAGATGTTTACTGGTGGAAGTCCATAACGAATCTAACAAAACAGAGGCTCTCTAGCCGCCTTTTATACAGTGGTGGTCACTGCCGGTATTGCAGTCTGAGACCAGTTATTCTCTTAAAGGTACATACACAACAATTCCTCCCCTTTTAGATAAACAGTGCATAACATTCATTTAACACTAATGATAACGAATTACAATCACAATTACTGTTGCTAGATGCATTGGTTAAGTTTAAGCAATTATAAGTTCAGGATGGTTTGTTGCCTCCCTGGTGCCAGGGTCAAGGATGTCACTGAGCGGGCTGCAGGGCATTCTGGAGGGGGAGGGAGAACAGCCAGTGGTCGTGGTCCACATTGGTACCAACGACATAGGTAAAAAGAGGGATGAGGTCCTGCAGCAAGAATTTAGGGAGCTAGGTGAAGGATTAAGGAGCAGGACCTCAAAGGTTGTAATCTCTGGATTACTCCCGGTGCCACGTGCTAGTAAGTATAGGAATAGGAAGATAGAACAGATGAATGCGTGGCTAAAGGGATGGTGCAGGGGGGAGGAGGCTTTAGTTTCCTGGATCACTGGGTCTGCTTCTGGAAAGGTGGGACTTGTACAAGTCGGACGGTTTACACCTGAACCAGGGGGGAACCAATATCCTTGCGGGGAGGTTTGCTAGCACTGCTGGGGAGGGTTTAAACTAACTTGGCAGGGGGTTGGGGTACAGAGTGGAGCTATAGTAGGGGGTGATTTACGGCCAAATACAGAGGGAAAAACAAGTCAGCTGGGAAGGCAGAGCAAATATGTGAAGGCAAAAGAGAATATGGCAGGGCTGGAAGGCATTTATTTTAATGCAAGGAGTCTTGCAAATAAGGTGGATGAACTGAAGTTGTTGTTGAACACATGGGAGTACGATATTGTTGCTATCACGGAGACATGGTTGAGGGAGGGTCAGGACTGGCAGCTCAATATTCCGGGGTATAGAATCTTCAGGCGAGACAGAGGGGGGGTGTAAAAGGTGAGGGGGTGTTGCAATATTAATTAAGGAGTCAATTACTGCTGTAAGGAGGGATGATATATTAGCGGGTTCCTCTAATGAGGCCATATGGGTAGAACTTAAAAACAAAAAGGGGGCAAGCACTTTGCTGGGAGTGTACTATAGGCCCCCAAACAGTCAGGGGGAGACAGAGGAACAGATATGTAGGCAAATCTCAGAGAAGTGCGAAAATAATAGGGTAATAATAGTGGGGGATTTCAACTTCCCCAATATAAATTGGGACAGTCAGAGTGTGAAAGGCTTAGAGGGTGCAGAATTCTTAAAGTGCATCCAGGAGAGCTTTTTGAGCCAACATGTAGAAAGTCCTACAAGAGAGGGGGCGGTACTGGACCTAATTCTGGGGAATGTAGCCGGGCAAGTGGTGGAAGTGTCAGTAGGAGAGCATTTTGGCGACAGTGACCATAATTCGGTGAGATTTAAGGTAGTCATGGAAAAAGACAAAGACGGCCCGGAAATAAGGGTTCTAAATTGGGGGAAGGCCGATTTTAATATGATAAGGCAGGATCTGGCCAAAGTGGACTGGGAGCAGCTGCTTATAGGAAAATCCACATCAAAACAGTGGGAGACTTTCAGAAGGGAAATAGAGAGAGTACAACGCCAACATGTTCCTGTAAAGGTCAAGGGTGGGACCAACAAGCAAAGGGAGCCTTGGATGACAAGGGATATACAAAAATGCATTAGAAATAAAAAGGGGGGCTTTTGGCAGTTACAAAAGACTAAAGACAGAAGAAGCCCTAGAGGAGTATAAAAAGTGCAGGGGCATACTTAAAAAAGAAATTAGGAGGGCGAGGAGGGGCCATGAAATAACACTGGCGAGCAAAATAAAGGAAAATCCTAAGATGTTTTATAAGTATATTAAGGGCAAGAGGATAACCAGGGAAAGGGTAGGGGCCCATTAGGGACCAAAGTGGCAATCTGTGTGTAGAGCCAGAGGATGTAGGCGGGGTTTTAAATGAATTTTTTGCATCTGTGTTCACTATGGAGAAAGACGATGCAGACATAGAAATCGGGCAAGGGGACTGTGACATACTTGAACATATTAGCATCGAGAGGGAGGAGGTGCTAGCGGTTTTAGCGGGCCAAAATGTGGATAAATCCCCAGGCCCGGACGAAATGTATCCCAGGCTGCTGTGGGAGGCAAGGGAGGAGATTGCAGGGGCTCTGACACTAATTTTCAGAACCTCTCTGGCCACAGGGGATGTACCAGAGGACTGGAGAACAGCTAACGTAGTACCATTATTCAAGAAGGGTAGCAGGGATAAACCAGGGAATTACAGGCCAGTGAGTCTAACATCTGTGGTGGGGAAATTATTGGAAAAAATTCTGAGGGACAAAATTAATCTCCACTTGGAGAGGCAAGGATTAATCGGGGATAGTCAGCATGGCTTTGTCAAGGGTAAATCATGTCTAACAAATCTGATCGAATTTTTCAAGGGGGTGACTCGTGGGGTGGATGAGGGAAATGCTGTGGATGTGGTTTACATGGACTTCAGTAAAGCTTTTGACAAAGTCCCGCATAGGAGACTGGTCAAGAAGGTAAGAGCCCATGGGATCCAGGGTGCCTTGGCGCGTTGGATCCTAAACTGGCTGAGTGGCAGGAGGCAGAGGGTGATGGTCGAAGGTTGCTTTTGTGACTGGAAGCCTGTGTCCAGTGGGGTACCTCAGGGATCGGTGCTGGGTCCCTTGTTGTTTGTGATCTACATAAATGACTTGGATGAGAATGTAAAAGGTATGATCAGTAAGTTCGCAGATGACACGAAAATTGGTGGGGTGGTAAATTGCGAGGAGGAAAGCCTCAGGCTACAGGACGATATAAACGGGTTGGTCAGATGGGCGGAAAAGTGGCAAATGGAATTTAACCCTGAAAAGTGCGAGGTGATGCATTTTGGACGGACAAATAAGGCAAGGGAATACACAATGAGTGGTAGGACCCTAGGAAATACAGAGGGTCAGAGGGACCTTGGTGTACATGTACATAGATCCCTGAAGGCAGCGGAACAGGTAGATAAGGTGGTTAAAAAGGCATATGGGATACTTGCCTTCATTAGCCGAGGCATGGAATATAAGAGCAGGGAGGTTATGATGGAGCTGTACAAAGCGCTGGTGAGGCCACAGCTGGAGTACTGTGTGCAGTTCTGGTCACCTCACTATAGGAAGGATGTGATTGCTTTGGAGAGGGTGCAGAGAAGATTCACCAGGATGTTACCTGGGATGGAGCGCCTCAGCTATGAAGAGAGGCTGGACAGGCTGGGGTTGTTTTCCTTGGAGCAAAGGAGGCTGAGGGGGGACCTGATTGAGGTGTACAAAATGATGAGGGGCATAGATAGGGTAGATAAAGAGGAACTTTTCCCCTTAGTAGGGGGGTCAATAACAAGGGGGCATAGATTCAGGGTAAGGGGCAGGAGATTTAGAGGGGATTTGAGGAGGAACTTTTTCACCCAGAGGGTGGTTGGAATGTGGAACTCACTGCCTGAAAGGGTGGTAGAGGCAGGAACCCTCACAACATTCAAGAAGCATTTGGATGAGCACTTGAAGTGCCATTGCCTACAAGGCTATGGACCAAATGCTGGAAAATGGGATTAGACTGGACAGGGATGGATGGGCGGCGCGGACACGATGGGCCGAAGGGCCTCTTTCTGTGCTGTAAAACTCTATGACTCTATGACTCTTTGAGGAGGCTTCCTGATTCTGTCTGGATAACGCCTCTTTGGAGTATCAGGTTCTTCTGGCAATGTTGAGTCAAAATCAATGTCGTTGTTTGGTTCATCTGCTTCCAATATTACCGGTTCTGCGGTAGCTGCAATTGGAATGTCGATTTCATTACCAGGTGTATCAGATCGTGGTGTGGAGTTGACGTTTTCCAGTGACTCTAGAATCTGGTCAGCATGGCATCTTACAATGCTCTCCCCAACGTCCACGGTATAGATGAGAGGTCCTTGTCGTGTACAAATCATTCCTGGCTGCCATTTCTCAGTGCGGTAGTCCCGGGCCAAAACTGGTTGACCTATCTTAAAACTCCTGGTCGGCCTGTCATTCATATTCTGAAACTGCCTGTTCTCCACATTGATGCGCTATCAATTACTCATAAAAGACTGAGAGTTAAGAGAGTAACTAAAGGCTTTTATTAACAAAAGAATGAAGGTCTGCCTCGAGTGGTCGACCGGTCCAGAAATACAAAGGGATGGGGAGCAGTCACCTTTATACTAGGACTTGTGGGAGGAGTCAGCCGAGGCATGTCCAGGCATGTACACAGTGGAATACAAACAGTGGTTTACCACATTCACCCCTTGTTTAAAATTGAGTCCGGCGGGGTGAAGTGTATTAAAAGTTAGTGTATTGGAGTCTCTCCGGAGGTCTTGTCTGCCGCTGTGATCGGCGTGGCGACGGCAGGGGTAGTGAAGCTTCCGGCGTCGAGTCCTGCGTGGGCTGTGGCACAGGCGTGTCGTCCTCGTAGATGTCGAGCGGGTCGCGGGGCCCAGGCCTGCCGTCTGCTGGGGCTGGATATCGGATCGTGGGGGGGGGGGTGGTAGTGAGTAGTGGGTTACTGCGGCCCCGTAGGGTGCAAGGTCTCTTATGGAGACTGTGTCCTCCTGCCCGTCCGGGTATGCAATGTAAGCATACTGGGGGTTGGCGTGGAGGAGGTCGACCCTCTCGACCAGGGGGTCCGTTTTATGGGTCCTCACGTGTCTTCTCAGTAGGACCGGCCCTGGGGACGTCAGCCATGGCGGTAGCGATGTCCCCAATGTGGACTTCCTTGGGAAGACAAACATTTTCTCATGAGGGGTGGCGTTAGTGGCAGTGCAGAGCAGTGACCGAATAGAGTGGAGTGCATCGGGGAGCACATCCTGCCAGCGGGAGGTTGGAAAGCCCCTAGACTTTAAGGCTAGCAGGGCGGCCTTCCAAACTGTCGCATTTTCTCTTTCCACCTGTCCGTTCCCCCGGGGGTTGTAACTGGTGGTCCTGCTTGTGGCAATACCCCTAGTTAGCATGTACTGACGGAGTTCGTCGCTCATAAACGATGAGCCCCGGTCGCTATGGATATAGCTGGGGAAACCGAATAGGGTGAAGAGGTCGTTCAGACATTTAATGACCGTGGCACTGGTCATGTCCGGGCAGGGGATGGCGAACGGGAAACGGGAGTACTCATCAATAATATTGAGGAAGTACACATTGCGGTCGGAGGAGGGGAGAGGCCTTTAAAATCAACGCTCAGGCGCTCGAAGGGGCGAGTGGCTTTTATCAGGTGGGCCCTGTCTGGTCTATAAAAGTGCGGTTTGCACTCAGCGCAGACTTGGCAGTTCCTGGTCATGGTCCTGACCTCCTCAATAGAGTAAGGCAGGTTGCGGGCCTTGTTGAAGTGGAAGAACCTGGTGACCCCCGGGTGGCAGAGGTCATTGTGGAGGGCCCGCAGTCTATCGATCTGCGCGCTGGCGCAGGTGCCACGCGATAGCGCATCCGGGGGTTCATTGAGCTTCCCGGGCCGGTACAAGATCTCGTAATTGTAGGTGGAAAGTTCGATTCTCCACCTCAAGATCTTGTCATTTTTGATTTTGCCCCTCTGCTTGTTGTTAAACATGAAAGCAACTGAACGCTGGTCAGTGAGCAGGGTAAATCGTTTTCCGGCCAGGTAGTGCCTCCAATGACGCACAGCCTCCACAATCGCCTGGGCCTCCTTCTCAACAGCGGAGTGTCTGGTCTCCGGGCCTTGGAGGGTTCGTGAAAAGAAGGCCACGGGTCTCCCCGCCTGATTGAAGGTAACGGCCAGGGCAAAGTCGGACGCGTCGCTTTCCACCTGGAAGGGGATGGATTCGTCCACTGCGTGCATGGTGGCTTTGGCAATGTCCTCCTTGATACGGTGGAAGGCTAAGCGGGCCTCTGCCGTCAAGGGAAAAGAGGTGGACTTGATCAGCGGACGGGCCTTGTCCGCATAGTAGGGGACCCACTGGGCGTAATAGGAGAAAAACCCTAGGCACCTCTTCAGGGCCTTGAGGCAGTGGGGCAGTGGGAGTTCCATAAGGGGACGCATCCGGTCGGGGTCGGGGCCGGTGACTCCGTGTTCCACAACACAGCCAAGGATGGCGAGGCGGTTTGTGCGGAATATGCACTTCTCCTTGTTATATGTCAGGTTCAGGAGTTGGGCGGTGCGGAGGAATTTTTCGAGGTTTGCGTCATGGTCCTGCAAGTCACGGCCGCAGATGGTCACATTGTCCAGATATGGGAAAGTGGCCTGCAACGCATTTTGATCTACCATCCGGTCCATCTCCCTTTGGAAGATGGAGACCCCGTTGGTGACGCCAAAGGGAACCCTAAGGAAGTGATAGAGGCGGCCATTTGCCTCAAAGGCGGTATACTGGCGGTCCTCAGGGCGGATAGGGAGCTGGTGGTACGCTGATTTCAGGTCAATGGTCGAGAAGACGCGGTACTGCGTGATCTGGTTGACCATATCAGCTATGCGGGGGAGTGGGTAGGCATCCAGCAGGGTGTAGCGATTTATTGTCTGGCTGTAGTCGATGACCAGGCGCTGCTTCTCGCCGGTCTTAACGACCACAACCTGGGCTCGCCAGGGGCTGGTGCTGCCCTCAATAATCCCTTCCTTCAGGAGCCGCTCCACTTCGGTTTTAATGAAAACCCTGTCCCCGGCACTGTATTGCCTGCTCTTTGTGGCGATGGGCTTACAGTCGGGGGTGAGGTTAGCAAACAGTGGTGGGGGGGTGACTCTGAGTGTGGAGAGGTTGCACCTGGTGCGCAGCGGGCAATTTGGAAGCTGCTGGCTGCGGACTGTGAGTGGGGGTAGGGGTCCACCGTACGCCATCGTAACACTTTTAAGGTGGCACTGAAAATCTAACCCCAGCAGGACGGCAGCGCAGAGGTCGGGCAGGACCAGAAGTTTAAAATGATCGTACACAGTCCCGTCTACTACGAGTGTCACCACGCAGTAGCCGCCGATGTCCGCCGACTGGGACTCGGAGGCCATAGAAATCCGCTGGTGCGCAGGCAGGACTGGGAGAGAGCAACGCCGCACCGTGTCGGGGTGGATGAAGCTCTCTGTGCTCCCAGAGTCAAAAAGGCAGATTGTATCGTGACCATTTACCTTAATGTCCATTGTGGAACTGGCCAGCTGGTGCGGTCTCGCTTGGTCCAGTGTAACGGATGCCAGCGTAGGGGTCGGTGTGTCGCTGCGGGTATCAGATGAGGCGGTGTTGGGGGCCTGCTGCATTCCGGCTGTCGTCCAAGATGGCGGCGTCCATGATCCCCATGTGGCTGGAGGCGTCCAAAATGGCTGCTGTACCGGTGGTTCGCACATGGCCGGGGAGGCCCAAGATGGCGGCCCGCATGGCCCACACGCGGCGCTGCTGGGGTTCAGGGTGGCTTTGGCCCTGCAGACGCTAGCGTAGTGTCCCGTCTTCCCGCAGCCCGAGCAGATCGCGTTTTTCGCCGGGCAGCGCGCTCTGGGGTGTTTTGCCTGGCCACAGAAGTAGCATTTCTGGCCTTGGGGCACTGCTGTCTGGCCTTGGGACACTGCTGCGGTAGTTGGGCTGTTGCTAGGGTGTGGCTGGGGTGGCACGGCGCTATGAGGCGGTCCTACCGTGTCCCAGGCTGTCATTCCCCGCGGCGTCCACGGTGCAGAGGAGTAGGCATCCATGCCCCGGTAGGCTGCATCCAATGATAGTGCGAGTTCAGAGGCCTTGTTGAGGTCAAGGTCACTCTGCTCCAACAGTCGCTGTCGGGTGTAATTGGATCTGTGGCCCGCTACAAAAGCGTCCCGGATAAGTTCCTCTGTGTACACGGCGGCCTTTACATCCTTACAACCACAGGCCCGGCCAAGCACAGACAGTGCCTGAAGGTATTCCACGGTCGATTCCCCAGGTTGTTGTTTACGACTCCCCAGAAGGTGCCTGGCGTACACTTCGTTCACTGGGCGCGTGTACTGGTCCTTGAGGAGCTTGATAGCGTCCGCGTACGAGGTCGCGTCTTGGATGACCGAGTACACTCGGTGGTTCACTTTGGAGGTCAGGACATCCAGTTTGTCCTCGTCCGATTTGATTGCTGCGGAGGCGGTCAGGAATTTTTCGAAACACTTAAGCCAGTGAGTAAACTTGGTGGATGAGTCCGCCTCCCGATGATCTAAGTCCAGGCATGCTGGTGTGAGGATCTTCTCCATTATAAAAATTTTGTTAATAAAATTGATGCGCTATCAATTACTCATAAAAGACTGAGAGTTAAGAGAGTAACTAAAGGCTTTTATTAACAAAGAATGAAGGTCTGCCTCGAGTGGTCGACCGGTCCAGAAATACAAAGGGCTGGGGAGCAGTCACCTTTATACTAGGACTTGTGGGAGGAGTCAGCCGAGGCATGTCCAGGCATGTACACAGTGGAATACAAACAGTGGTTTACCACACACATCTCTTCGGAAGTTTGGCTTAACCAAATCCAAGCGGCATCGTAGTCTTCGATTGAAGAACATCATGGCTGGAGTTTGGTTGGTAACCACATGTGTCGCATTCCGGTAGGCAAACAAGAAGTTGTCCACCTTGTGTTGTAGGGGTATATCTTCATTACACATTGCCTTGATAGCCTTCTTGAATGTTTGGACAAACCTCTCGGCCAATCCATTAGTGGCTGGATGATATGGGGCAGATGTGTAATGCTTAACACCATTGTTCTTTAAGAACCTCCGGAACTCTTCAGACACAAACTGTGGTCCATTGTCAGAGCAAATCTGTTCAGGCAGCCCATTCCTGGCGAATATGGTTCGTAAAACTGCGATAGATTTTTCCGTGGTGGTTGAAGACATTTTTATTACCTCTGGCCACTTTGAATGTGCATCCACCGCAATTAAAAACATCGAGTCCATGAAGGGACCAGCAAAATCAATGTGCACCCTTTGCCATGGGGATGAGGGCCACTCCCATGGATGCAGAGGAGCTTGTGGTGGGGCGTTTTGGACCTTCTGGCATCCTGCACAGCTCTTGGTCATCTCTTCGATTTCTCTATCGATTCCCGGCCACCACACAAACGCTCTGGCTAAGCTCTTCATTTTTACCCCACCCAGATGACCCTCATGAAGCTCATTGAGCACTCTATCCGTCAACTTAGGTGGAATTACTACTCTGGATCCACACATCAAGGTTCCTCTGCACACTGACAGCTGTTCTCTTCTTGACGAAAATGCTGGCAGCAGTGGTTCGCCATGTGCTGGCCATCCCTTCACCATTAAATCATAGACCCGTGATAGTGTCGGGTCATTCCGTGTTTCCTTTTCTATGTTTGCATTCGTCACAGGGAGACATTCGACTATGGTCGAGTGGAATAACTCCATTGGATCCACTGCAAGGTCTTCTTCTTCCACCGTCGGCAACGGTCGACGTGACAATCCATCAGCATTTCCATGCTGTTTAGTTCCCCTGTACTCGATGTCATATTGGTGTGCCCCTAGGAAAAGGGACCATCTCTGCAGCCGTTCAGATCACAGAATCACAGAAACCTCACAGTGCAGATAGAGGCCATTTCGGCCCATCGAGCCTGCACCGACACATATCCCACCCGATCCCCGTAACCCCTACACCAACACATAACCCCACGTATTTAATCCCCCTAACACTAAGGGTCAATTTATCATAGCCAATCAACCTAACTCGCACATCTTTGGACATTGTGCTGTCATTATTGGTACGCCCTTCTGAGGGTTGAAAATGGAGACAAGAGGTTGATGATCGGTTAGTAGAGTAAATTTTTGACCGTGCAGATAGTGATTGAACTTCTTCACCCCCCACACTAGGCTGAGGGCCTCTCTGTCAATCTGGGCGTAGTTACGCTCGGCAGAAGTTAACGAGCGTGACGCAAAAGCTATCGGCCTCTCCAAACCATTAAGGAATTTATGTGACAGTACCGCCCCAATGCCGTAGGGAGACGCATCACACACCAGCCTGATTGGCAGTGCTGGGTTGTAGTGAGCCAATACTTCCTTCGAAGTGATTAAGTCCTTACTCTTCTGAAAAGCACGTTTACAATCATCGCTCCATTTCCATGCTACCCCCGTTCATAGCAGGGCGTTCAGTGGATGCAGAATTGTCGACAAATTCGGCAAAAACTTATGATAGTAATTCACCAACCCGAGGAATGACCTCAGTTGCGACACATTTTCAGGCGCTGGGGCCTTAACAACCGCTTCAATTTTGTCAGGGGACTTATGTAACCCCTCTTCATCAATCACGTGGCCACAATACGATATCTGTTTCTTTAAAAATTCGCACTTGAGGCGGTTGGCTCGCAGCCCATGTTCCTGTAGTCTAGTGAGCACCTGTTCTAGGTTGTTAAGGTGTTCACTGTCATCTTCACCTGTTACAAGGATGTCGTCCAAGTAACACTGAGTCCAAGGAATCCCTTGCAGAACTTGTTCCATCGCTCTTTGCCATATCGCCGGAGCCGATGCTACTCCGAATACCAATCGATGATATTGGTAAAGACCTTTGTGAGTGTTTATCATGAGATACTTCCTAGAGGACTCTTCAACCTCCATCTGCAAATATGCTTGTGCTAGGTCAATTTTTGTAAAACGCTTCTGTGATAAAAATAACAACTTCCGGGAAGTTATGTCATCACTTCCTGTGAACTGTGAACTGTGAACTATGAACTATGAACTGTGTACATACCTCACTTCCTGTCATGTGTCACTTCCTGTTGGACTGGTATAAATACTGGTCTGTTCAGTATTGTAAGAGGCTTCTACCAGAAGCATGGTAAAGACCTCTCTTGTATATAGTGTGTTTATAAGTTACTTAAAGCTTACTTTAAAGTTACTTGATGGTAAGCCTCCTTTTTCTTACATCAATTTAAGTAACTTAGTATTTACACTCACAAATACTAGACCTTTGGACAAACTCGGAATTAAGGATCCAGGGAACCACCCATCATGGAGAAAATCCTTAGACCTATTCGTCTGGACTTGGACCCGAATGCACCAGCAGCTGGCAGGGTATGGAAGCATTGGTACCGTACTTTTGAGAATTTTCTGGATGAATGTGAAGCGGATGCTCCTGCTAGATTGAAGATACTTATCAATTATGTGACCCCAAAAGTGTTCGAATATGTTGATGAATGGGATAATTACGATGAGGTGATTCGGGCACTTAAGAAACTGTATGCCAAGACCCCAAATGAGGTCTATGCTAGACATCTACTGGCCACAGCCCGACAAGGGCCAGGGGAATCAATTGATGAATTCCTGCAAGAACTTCGCAGGCTCAGCGTAGATTGTAACTTTCAGGCAGCCTCAGCTGAGCTGTACCGCCAAGAAATGATTCGTGATGCTTTCATCTGCGGGATTGCCTCTCCATTTATACGCCAGCGTCTACTAGAAAGTAAAACACTTGAGCTACAAAAAGCTTTTGACCTAGCTTGTTCACTGGATTTGGCAAAGAGAAATGCAGACCTCTATCAGCTGCCCAGATCTCGATCTGCTGCTGTAGCTGCAACCAGACAATTCAAGCGGTCTCAGGTGAACCCTATCATGGGGGAATCTAATTCTGATAATTCTGATGAAGAAGAGGAGGACGACCCCACTTTAGCAGCCTCTTGGCAATCTAGGAAGGAATGCATCTTTTGTGGAGATGCTTTTCACCCTAGGAAAACCTGCCCTGCTCGCAATGCAATCTGCAGTTATTGCGGGAAAAAAGGACACTTTGCTAAAGTTTGCCTATCAAGGGCCTCTACGAGGGCCAATCCAGCTAAGGCCTACCGAACTGCCCCAATTAGGGCCTATCAAGATGCTCCAGCTAGGACCTATCAAGCTTCCTCTCGAGCTCTCTCCCGAAGAAGCACACCGAGAGTTTTAGCCACTCTCTGTGCAACGACACCAATTACAGCTGCTTGCCCACAGAACCTGTCTCATGCAGCCACAAAAATTTCAATTAAAGGGCATACCTTAGATGCCTTAATTGACTCAGGAAGTACTGATAGTTTCATTAAGGAAGAGATTGTTGCGAAATTGAAACTACATGTCTTCCCATCGGACCAGGCAATTGCGATGGCCCAGTCATCACTTAATACCAGAATCTCCGGCTTTTGTGTTGTTGATATGACACTTCATGGTCGTACGTATCCCTCCACCCGACTTTCGGTGCTCAAGGACTTATGTAGTGATCTCCTCTTAGGACTGGACTTCCAAAAACAGCATAAGAAACTCACCATTGAGTTTGGTGGATCCAAACCCGGACTTACTATTTCTAATATACCATCTAAATTACCATTTTGTGCATTATCAGCAGCTTCACTTGATGAACCCTCATTATTTGCCAGTATTCCGCCTCAATGCCAACCGATAATAACGAAATCGCGGCGCTTTAATCAGGAAGACCAATCTTTTATTGCGGCTGAAATCTCTCGACTTCTAGCAGAGGATATCATTGAACGATGTTCGTCGCCCTGGCGGGCTCAAGTCGTCATTGTCAAGAACCCTCTAAAACCTCACAAACAGCGACTATGCATCGATTATTCGCAAACCATCAATCAATATACCAACTTGGACGCCTACCCATTGCCACGCATTGATGATATGGTTAATAAACTGGCCGAATACAAAGTGTTCTCAACTTACGATTTAAAAAGTGCCTATCATCAGTTACCCTTGAAGGTCTCAGATAAGCAGTACACAGCCTTTGAGGCTAATGGACGGCTGTACCAATTTCGTCGCCTCCCATTCGGGGTTACTAATGGAGTGGCTGTCTTTCAACGGGCAATGGATGGCCTGGTTAAGCAGGAAAACCTAAGGGACACTTTTCCCTATCTTGATAACATTACCATTGCAGGTCACGATCAACAGGAACACGACTCCAACCTCCAAAAATTTCGGGATGCCCTCCATCGCCGTAATTTGACCCTGAATGAATCCAAATCTGTTGAGTCGCAACCGACCATCAACATCCTTGGCTACTGCGTAGGCAATGGTATCATTAAGCCAGACCCAGAAAGACTTCGCCCGCTCCAAGAGCTCCCGTCACCTAAGAATCCGGCTTCTTTACGTCGGGCTCTCGGTCTGTTTGCATACTACGCTAAATGGATTCCTCATTTTTCGGACAAAATCCAACCCTTGCTACATGCTAGATCATTTCCACTGGGAACAGCAGCTGTTGCAGCCTTTAACCTTCTCAAAAAACAGTTGGAGAAAGCGGCTCTTCACTCCATTGATGAGAATCTCCCTTTCGTGGTTGAATGTGATGCCTCGGAGGTGGCGATCTCGGCTACTCTGAATCAGGAAGGTCGTCCTGTAGCATTTATGTCCAGGACCTTACAAGGTGCCGAGCTACATTATCCTCCGGTTGAGAAAGAAGCCACAGCCATCATAGAGGCAGTACGGAAGTGGAACCATTTTCTAGCTCGCCAGCACTTTACATTGATCACGGACCAACGATCAGTCGCCTTCATGCTCGATAATCGAAAACGAACCAAAATTAAGAATAATAAAATACAACTTTGGAGGATGGAACTGGCCTCTTTTGGTTATACCATTCTCTATCGGCCTGGCAAGGAGAATGTGGCCCCGGACACCCTCACACGGGCATTCTGCTCCACTATGTCATCCTCCACTCTCATGGATGTCCACAATGGTTTGTGTCATCCTGGCGTTACGCGCATGCTACATTTCGTACGATCACGGAATCTCCCTTTTTCCACTGGAGATGTAAAGAAAATATGCTCAGAATGCCGGCTTTGTGCGGAATTAAAACCTCAGTTCTTCCGCCCCTCAGATGGTATACTCATACATGCAACCCAACCGATGCAACGACTTAGCATCGATTTTAAGGGCCCAGTGCCCTCTTCAACTCGGAACACATATTTGCTCACCATGATCGACGAATATTCACGTTTTCCGTTTGCCTTCCCCTGCTCCAATATGCTGGCGTCCACAGTAATCTGCTGCCTTGAGCAGGTATTTTCTCTCTGTGGCATGCCGGCTTATATTCACTCAGATCGGGGTCCATCCTTTATGTCGAGGGAACTCAAGGACTACCTCTCAGAACGGGGAATTGCTACAAGCAAAACAACACCATACCATCCCATCGGAAATGGGCAGGTAGAGAGGTATAACGGTATCATCTGGAATTCCGTACGTCTCGCTTTAAGATCTCGGGGCCTACCAGACCAGCAATGGGAAACAGTGCTTCCGGATGCATTGCACTCTATACGGTCCCTGCTTTCTACAGCCACAAATACTACACCTCATGAGCGGTTCTTTGGATTCCAGCGTCGCTCAGCTCATGGGACATCACTCCCGTCATGGCTAACTACTCCTGGACCTGTATTACTCCGAAGATACGTTCGGACGTCTAAAAATGACCCTCTTGTAGACGAGGTCGAACTAACCGATGCCAACCCCACCTATGCAAACATACGATATTCCGACGGCCGAGAATCTACCGTATCATTACGGGATCTGGCTCCCTGCCCACCAGGACCTAGTGGGACATCGGGTGATGGCATTTCACCAGGAAACTCTTGGGACCTATCGGGCACCCCTCTCCAGGATCCTGATCGGACACCAACTAGCTTGGTGCCGGTAGAACCCCGTGCTCAAGGTTGCGACCCTCCCAGTACCACGCATGAAAGTACTGGTCCGCCACAGACCAGCTCTGCACCTCCCTCTGAACAGAGGCAGTCTGACTTTGAACCTATTGGGGCTCGTACTCGAAGCCATGATCTCCCCGACCCTTCACAGGGCAATCCAGGCCACACGGACTCTGGCCAATGGCCAACCGCATGTAAGCGGACCAGTGACCCTCTACGACGGGAATCCAAACGGGTGCGACTCTTCCTTGTTCGGCGGCTGCGGACCAAAAGGTAGACCACAGCCTCCTAAACCTGCAGGAGGGAAGAATGTGATAAAAATAACAACTTCCGGGAAGTTACGTCATCACTTCCTGTGAACTGTGAACTGTGAACTATGAACTATGAACTGTGTACATACCTCACTTCCTGTCATGTGTCACTTCCTGTTGGACTGGTATAAATACTGGTCTGTTCAGTATTGTAAGAGGCTTCTACCAGAAGCATGGTAAAGACCTCTCTTGTATATAGTGTGTTTATAAGTTACTTAAAGCTTACTTTAAAGTTACTTGATGGTAAGCCTCCTTTTTCTTATATCAGCTTCCCTCCAGACAGTGAGGCGAAGATGTCTTCTATCCTTGGAAGAGGATATTGTACTGTGTGAAGGACAGGGTTCACCGTCACCTTGAAATCCCCACAGATGCGAATCTTCCTTGGCTCTCCGGACTTATTGCTTAACGTTTTTTTCATGACAGGAACGATGGGTGTCGCCCACTCGCTCCAGTCGACCTTAGACAACACGCCCGCCTTCTCCAGATTCTCCAGCTCTGCCTCGACGGCTGGACGAATTGCAGATGGTACCGGTCTCGCTTTGAAAAACTTGGGAACTGCATTCTCTTCTATTTTTAACGAGGCGGTTACGCCTTTAAGCGTGCCCAGTTCTTGTTGAAATACCTCTTTGGCGTTAGCTAAGATTGTTGACAATCGTCCAGTAGTGACGTCTTCATCTTTTTTACCGTCCACCGTCATTGCATGAATGGAATGCCAATCTAAGTTTATCTTCCTGATCCATTCCCGTCCCAATAACAGTGGTCCACCATTTGGCAGTATGTAGAGATACAATTTCTGTATTTTCTTGCCACTGTATTCGACAGGCACCCTTATTTTTCCTCTGGGGTATACTTTTTGCCCCGTATACGTCGTCAAGACGATGGATGTCTCTCTCAAGGGTATGTGTGAAAATAGCCGCTCATAGTCTCGTCGATTCATGACAGTTAGCGCTGATCCTGTATCCAATTCCATTTTAACTTGGGACCCTGCTATCGTGAGGGTGACCCAAATGGTTCGGTGATCCTCTTTTGCAATTACATTGTGAAGTTTGAGACAGCTTAATCTCCTGTTCTCGGATTCACTATCGCTCATCTGGTCTTCGGAACTACTGTCCGTCATCTTTTGTACTTTCTTGTACGGTTCCTTAGTAGCCTTTTTGTTGTCGCTGGTCTTCTTCCCAGACCTACAAACTCGTGCAATGTGTCCAATCTTCCCGCATTGTCTGCATATTTTGTCTTTGGACCAGCAGTCCTTCTGGTCATGGTTAGTTCTGCCGCAGCGATAACATTTGGCAAATCCCCGTGTCATTTCGTGGGTGCTGTATTCCTGTGGTTTTTGTTGAATTTCTGCAGCTCCCCTGGCTGCTGCTTCATATGATACTGCCACGCTGAAAGCCTTATCTAGCGTCAGCTCTTTTTCTGCAAGTAACTTCTTCTGTGTTCCTTCACTCAGGAGTCCACAGACAAATTTGTCCCGTAGGGTATCTGCCAGTCCTGCTCCGAACTGGCAGTGCTTTGATAGCTTGCGTAGTTCCGTAAGATACTCAGCATTGCTCTCATCTTTGTGCTGAGTTCTCCTGTGGAATTTAAATCTTTCTGCTATCAACAGCGGTGCAGGGTTTAAGTGCTCCTGTAGAACAGCAACAATTTCGTTAAAACTCTTCGCCTTCGGTTTGGCTGGAGTAATCAGGTCCCGCAATAGGCCGTACGTTCTAGCGCCCATTAAGTTTAACAATACCGATGCCTTTTTCCCCTCCGCTATATCGTTTGCCTCGAAATATACCTCTACTCTTTCCACATACGTGGTCCAGTCCTCTAATGTATTATCAAAAGCAGTGATACAGCCAGTCTTCGGCATCTTGCAAATCTAAAATGGCGCCTCCCGCGCTTTGCCTTCTTCTCCGATTTAACAAAATGGCGCCTCCCGCGCTTTTCCTTCTTCCCCGCTGTTGTTAGCGCTGCTTTCCATGGTTTCTTGCGCGTTAAATATTAATTCGTTTTCTTTTATTATCTTCCCGTCGTGGAGTGGACCCTCTGGAACACTTCCCTCCCTCTTCTGAGGTCCGAACGCTGCCCAGCTTCGAAACCCCGGCCGCGCCCTGTATGCTCCACCCTCTCTCTCTCTCCTTGCTTCCCGACTCGCTGCCCGGCTCCGTTGCAGCCCAGGAAGGGTCAGAGCACTACCTGCCACCAGCCCGATTAGCTGGGAAACCACGGACCGAGGAACCCAGCCTGGCTCTGGAAAGTCGCTCCTGCAAAGCCTTGAACCCGATGATTGACGGTCGACGCCCGTTCCTCGAGTTTCAATGAACTCTATTTTTTTTTTTCTTCCGACCTTCAACGTCGTCGGAGCTGCTGCTGAGTTGCAGGTAAGTTCTTTCTACCTCGCCACCAGTGTTACGTCCGTGAATGATTGAGACACGGACTAGCAGGAGAGAAACAAACAGAACTTTACTGGTGAAAGGCATAAACGAATCTAACAAAACAGAGGCTCTCTAGCGCCTTTTATACAGGGGTGGTCACTGCCGGTATTGCAGTCTGAGACCAGTTATTCTCTTAAAGGTACATACACAACAACATCGTCATCCTTTTTGGCCTCAACCTTCAGTGCCTGTATGGAATGTCAATCTAATTGTATCTTCCGGATCCATTCATGTCCTAGTAGTGGTGGTCCTCCATCTGGCAATACATATAGGTCCATTTTTGGTATTTCCTGGCCTTTGTATATCACGTTCACCCTTATTTTTCCTTTGGGGTAGACTTTTTGTCCTGTGTACGTCTTCAAGACAATCTCTGTAGCTTTCAAGGGTATATGTGGGAATAGCTGCTTGTAGTCCCTTTTGTTTATGACTGTTAGGGCTGATCCTGTGTCCAATTCTATTTTCACTTGGACTCCGTCTATCTTGAGCGTGACCCAGATAGTCTGGTGATCCTCCATTTTGATTACCTTATGTAGTTTCAGACAACCCAGCTCCTTGCTTCTGGAGTCTGTATCACTTTTCTGTTCGTCTGAACTACTGTCCATCACCTTATGTACCTTTTTGTACTTCTCCTGTGGAGATTTCTTGCTGCTGGTTTTCTTCCCTGACCTGCAGACTCTTGCTATGTGTCCTGCTTTTCCACACTGTCTGCACACTTGGTCCTTGAACCAACAATCCTTCTGGTCGTGTGTTGTTCTGCCACAGCGATAACACTTCCCTGCTCCATATGACATTTCATTGGTGCCATATTCTTGCGGTCTCCGTTGTATCTCCGCAGCACCCCGTGTGGCTGCTTCGTGTGATACTGCCATGCTGAAAGCCTTGTCCAGCATAAGATCCTTTCCTGATAGAAGCCGTTTCTGGGTTCCTTCACTTTGAAGCCCACACACAAACTTGTCCCTTAACGTATCTGCTAGTCCCAATCCAAACTGGCAGTGTTTCGATAGCTTGCGCAGTTCCGTTAAGTACTCAGCACTGCTTTCGTCTTTATGCTGGTTCCTTTTGTGGAACTTAAATCTTTCTGCTATCAGCAGCGGTGTGGGGTTTAAATGGTCCTGTAGGATTTCCACTATGCTTTCGAAATCCTTATCCACTGGCTTCTCTGGGGTTATTAGGTTTCGCAGTAAGCCATAAGTTTTTGCACCCATGGAATTCAACAAAACCAGTGCTTTCCTAGCATCTGGCACTTCATTCGCCTTGCAGTACACCTCAATGCGTTCCACATGTCCCCATTCTTCGACTTCATTGTCGAACGCAGTGACACTGCCACTCTTTGGTATCCCTGGGTGTGGTTAAGCTGTCTAAAATGGCGTCTCCCGCGCTCTCCCTTCTTCTCCGCTGGCTCAAAATGGCGTCTCCCATGCTTTCCTTTCTTCCCGCGCTCGCTCTTCTTCTCCGCTGCGGCTTCTAAAATGGCGTCTCCCGTGCTCTCCCTTCTTCTCCGCGGCTCAATGGCGTCTCCTGTGCTTCCTTTCTTTCCCCGCGGATGGCGCTCGGCCCGTGAGCCCTGGCTGCGCTCTGCGCGTTCTCCTGTGCGCCTTTCTTGTTGCCGCCGCTCGGTCCTGAACCCCAGCTGTGCTTTACCCTCTCTCTCTTTTTTGTTTTCCGTCGACGCCGCTCGATCTTCAACCCCCGGCTGCACCCTGTGCACTTCACCCTCTCTCTTACCCTGTCGACGCTGCTCGGCCTTTTCTGTGCCGTCGGTCGGCTCCAGCCGCCGCTGTCCGGGAAGTGTCTGCGCTGTACCTGTTGCCAGTCTGTTGCTGGATCGTCGTGGCTGGAGAACCAAGCCCAGCTCTCAACAGCCTCCCCTGCAATGTTCACTCTCTGCCGGATGACTGGGCGGTTGCTCGTGGTCGACGCCCGTGTTTCTGGCCTCGACTTTCTTCCACTGTCCTCCAGGAGCGAATCCTTGAAAGGAAATGCAGAGTTGCAGGCAGATTCGAATCGACCTCGTCGCCACTGTTGAATCCGTGATTCTTAAAGTATGATGTTTTCCAATAACTAGACGGAGGCTGTAAATTAACAATCAACAGGTGTTTACTGGAGGAGGGTAGTCTAAAGACTAACAGTACAGAGGCATGCTCAAGCCTTATATACAGGTGTGGTCACTGCTGGTACTACAGTATACAGGAGCTGTAAAAGTAGTTCTCTCTTAAAGGTACATACACTACAGATACGGAGTGGAGCTAAAGTAGGGGGTGATGCACAGCCAAAAAATCAGGAAAGAACAAGTCAGTCTGGAAGGCAGAGCAAATATATAACGGCACAAGGGAGTAGGGCAAGGATGGATGGCATTTATTTTAATGCAAGGAATCTTGCGAGTAAGGCAGATGAATTGAAAGTGTTGATGAACACATGGGAGTATGATATTGTTGCTATCACAGAGACATGGTTGAGGGAGGGGCAAGACTGGCAGCTCAATATTCCGGGGTGTAGAATCTTCAGGCGAGACAGAGCGGGGTGTAAAAGAGGAGGGGGTGTCGCAACATTAATCAAGCAGTCAATTACTGCTGTAAGGAGGGATGATATCTAAGCAGGTTCCTCTAAAGAGGCCATTTGAGTAGAACGTAAAAACAAAAAGGGGGCAAGCACTTTGCTGGGAGTGTACAATAGGCCCCCAAACAGTCAGGGGGAGATAGAGGAACAGATATGTAGGCAAACCTCAGAGAAGTGTAGAAATAATAGGGTAATAATAGTAGGGGATTTCAACTTCCCCAATATTAACTGGGATAGTCAGAGTGTGAAAGGCTTAGAGGGTGTGGAATTCTTAAAGTGCATCCAGGAGAGCTTTTTGAGCCAGCATGTAGAAAGTCCTACAAGAGAGGGGGCGGTACTGGAGCTAATTCTAGGGAATGTAGCCGGGCAAGTGGTAGAAGTGTCAGCAGGAGAGCATTTTGGTGACAGTGACCATAATTCGGTGAGATTTAAGGTAGTCATGGAAAAGGACAAAAATGGATGGAAATAAAGGTTCTAAATTGGGGGAAGGCCGATTTTAATATGATAATGCAGGATCTGGCCAAAGTGACCTGGGATCAGCTACTTGTAGGAAAATCCACATCAGAGCAGTGGGAGTCTTTCAGAAAGGGAATAGAGAGGGCAGAATGGCAACATGTTCCCGTAAAGGTCAAGGGTGGCACCAACAAGCCCAGGGAACCCTGGATGTCAAGGGATATACAAGAATGGATTAGGGAAAAAAGGGAGGCTTTTGGCAGATACAAAGGACTAAAAACAGTGGAAGCCCTAGAGGAGTATAGAAAGTGCAGTGGGTACTTAAAAAAGAAATTAGGAGAGCGAAGAGGGGACATGAAAAAACACTGGCTGGCTAAATAAAGGAAGATCCCAAGGTGTTTTATAAGTATTTTAAGGGCAAGAGGATAACCAGGGAAAGAGTAGGGCCCATTAGGGACCAAAGTGGCAATCTGTGTGTAGAGCCAGAAGATGTAGGTGAGATTTTAAATGAATATTTTGCATCTGTGTTCACTATGGAGAAGGACGATGTAGGCATAGAAATCAGGCAGGGAGATTGTGATATACTTGAACAAATTAGTATTGAGAGGGAGGAATTACTAGCGGTTTTAGCGGGCTTAAAAGTGGATAAATCCCCAGGCCCAGACAAGACGTATCCCAGGCTGCTGTGTGACGCAAGGGAGGAGATTGTAGGTGTTGTGTATGTACCTTTAAGAGAATAACTGGTCTCAGACTGCAGTACCGGCAGTGACCACCCCTGTATAAAAGGCGCTAGAACGCCTCTGTTTGTTAGTTTCGCTATTGACTTCCACCAGTAAAGACTTGTTTGTTTTCACTCCTGCTGGTCCGTGTCTCAATCATTCACGGACTTAACAGTAGGGGCTCTGACACAAATTTTCAGATCCTCTCTGGACACAGGGGAGGTGCCAGAGGACTGGAGGACAGCTAACGTAGTACCATTATTCAAGAAGGGTAGTAGGGATAAACCAGGGAATTACAGGCCAGTGAGCCTAACATCAGTGGTAGGGAAATTATTGGAAAAAATTCTGAGGGACAGAATTAGTCTCCACTTGGAGAGGCAGGGATTAATCAAGGATAGTCAGCATGGCTTTGTCAAGGGGAGATCATGTCTAACCAATTTGATTGAATTTTTCGAGGGGGTGTCTAGGTGTGTGGTTGAGGGTAGTGCAGTTGATATAGTCTACATGGACTTCAGTAAGGCTTTTGACAAAGTCCCACATGGGAGACGGGTAAAGAAGGTAAGAGCCCATGGGATCCAGGGCAATTTGGCACATTGGATCCAAAATTGGCTTAGTGGCAGGAGGCAGAGGGTGATGGTCGAAGGTTGTTTTTGTGACTGGAAGCCTGTGTCCAGTGGTGTACCGCAGGGATCGGTGCTGGGTCCTTTGCTGTTTGTAGTGTACATTAATGATTTAGATATGAATGTAGAAGGTATGATCAGTAAGTTCGCAGATGACACAAAAATTGGTGGAGTGGTAAATAGCGAGGAGGGAAGACTCAGGCTACAGGACAATATAGACGGGTTGGTCAGATGGGCAGAACAGTGGCAAATGGAATTTAACCCTGAAAAGTGTGAGGTGATGCATTTTGGGAGGACTAACAAGGCAAGGGAATACACAATGAATGGTAGGACCCTGGGAAGGACCGAGGATCAGCGGGACCTTGGTGTGCATGTATATAGATCCCTGAAGGCAGCAGGACAGGTAGATAAGGTGGTTAAAAAGGCATATGGAATACTTGCCTTCATTAGCCGAGGCATAGAATATAAGAGCAGGGAGGTTTTGATGGAGCTGTACAAAATGCTGGTGAGGCCACAGCTGGAGTACTGTGTACAGTTCTGGTCACCTCACTATAGGAAGGATGTGATTGCATTGGAGAGGGTGCAGAGAAGATTCACCAGGATGTTACCTGGGATGGAGCGCCTCAGCTATGAAGAAAGACTAAACAGGCTGGGGTTGTTTTCATTGGAGCAAAGAAGGCTGAGGGGGGACCTGATTGAGGTGTACAAAATGATGAGGGGCATAGATAGGGTAGATAAAGAGGAACTTTTCCCCTTAGTAGAGGGGTCAATAACAAGGGGGCATAGATTCAAGGTAAGGGGCAGGAGATTTAGAGGGGATTTGAGGAGGAACTTTTTCACCCAGAGGGTGGTTGGAATCTGGAACTGTCTGCCTGAAAGGGTGGTAGAGGCAGGAACCCTCACAACAGTCAAGAAGCATTTGGATGAGCACTTGAAATGCCATTGCATACAAGGCTATGGAGCAAATGCTGGAAAATGGGATTAGACTGGACAGGGATTGATGGATGGCGCAGACACGATGGGCCGAAGGGCCTCTTTCTGTGCTGTAAAACTCTATGGCCTAGAAATTCAGTTGCGTTCGCCAGCCGTTAGCGCCATAAGAGGGGTAGATTTCGAGCGCGAGGCACTCAGCGCCCGGGCGCAGGCCGATCTGCGCCTACGCCCAACTTCAGCTGACATTTAGCGCCGGCGCAAAGTGTTTGCGCCCGCTCAGCTGCGCGCGCAGCTTATGACGTCATTTCGTCGTGCAACGATGTTTGTGCGCCCCAAACCGGAAATTCAGTGGCGCCCGCCCAATGTGGGCGTGGCGCTGTTAAGAACTGTGAAGTGGAACGCAGCAGAGGCCCTGCAGGCCTCGGGGAACGATAATTAAAGGGCACTTAGACTGAACTGTAAAGGCCAGCCATTTTGCTGCAATGACTTTAGTGCTTTGGATTTCTGGACAGAGACCAAGGAACAGACCTTACTGATTTGGGACAACATAGGAGAGGTATTTTTGGCTTCTGGCCAGAGCTTGGAAATTTGACTCATTGTGATTTCACTGTTTGCAAGTTTATTATGGGGGCTGCATGGGGTTCCAACCCTCAGTTCCAGCATTATGTGCGAAGGGCTCGCAGACGCTGTGTGAGAGGGCCAGCCATGCCTAGACGCAGAGGGGCCATCAGGCGTCGGCAACGTAGGCCTTACCCACTCAGGGAATACCGGCAGCAGGTGTCCTATCTCACCATGACTGCCGCACATTGTGTTAAGAGGCTGCGCTTCAGAAGGGAGGTGGTTGCAGAGATCTGCCAGCTGCTTCACAGAGATCTGCGTCCACAGCTGATGTGCAGGACGTCTCTGTCGGTGGAAGTGAAGGTCACGGTGGCTCTGAACTTTTATGCAAGCGGCTCCTTCCAAGCCGCTGCTGGGGACATAGCGAACATCTCCCAGTTCGCCGTGCATCGCTGCATCCGGCAGGTCACCGATGCCCTTTTCGCAAGGAGATACCAATTCATCTCCTTCCCCATGACCCTAGAGAGGCAGGAGCAGCGTGCAGTCGGTTTTGCCAGGGTCGCCGACTTCCCCATGGTGCAGGGCGCCATTGACTGCACGCATGTGGCTATGCAGGCACCTATCGACAATGCCGAGGATTACCGCAACCGGAAGGGCTACCATTCCCTCAATGTACAGCTGGTGTGTGACCACAGGCAGCGCATCCTAGCTGTCAATGCCCGCTTTCCAGGAAGCAGCCACGATGCATTTATCCTGCGCCAGACTACTGTGGCTGACATGTTCGAGGCACAGCCTCCACCAAGGGGATGGCTTATTGGGGACAAGGGCTACCCTTTGTGTACATGGCTCATGACCCCGCTCCGCGCGCCCAGGACCCCTGCTGAGGAGGCATACAACGAAAGCCATCAAGCCACAAGGAACACCATAGGGCAAACGATTGGCGTCCTCAAGCAACGGTTCCGCTGCCTGGATCGTTCCGGCGGATCTCTACAGTATTCGCCAGATAGAGTCTCCCAGTTCGTCGTCGTTTGCTGCATGCTGCACAACCTGGCTGTCTGCAGGACTCAGGCACTGCCACCTCACGTTGGCCCACCACCTCAGGAGGACGAGCAGGAGGACCATGAGGAGGAGGAGGAGGAGGAGGAGTAACCAGCCCAGGAGGGAGCCACAAGGTCCAAGGGCCGTCCGCCGGCGGCTTATTGAACGACACTTCTAGGCCCCCTGTCAGGGAATGGCTTGTGGCAATGAACGCACCTGAATGCAGCCGCTCCGCAAGCCCTCAGCCGGTTAACGCAACAACCACTTGAAACATGACACCTGGACAAGCTGAATAAATAAAAAGCTTTATTTAACAAACTCAGGGCCCTTCCCACATGAAACAGAAAAACAGACAAGACCCCCAAAAAACAGTCAAAAACATATCTCACTCCCAGAACCTGGGGAGGAATAACAAAACTTGTCCATCCAAATGGCCTTCATCCTCGGCCTAACCAAGACAAACCCCCCCATACAGAACACAAACACCCCCATATAAAAAAACATTTGGCAACACACTCTACTTGGTGTGCCGAGAGGGCGAGTCCTTGTGCAGGCTTCTCCGGCCCCTGCCCGACCTGTTGCTCCGCCTCAACCTGGGCCCTGTGGGTGTTGCAAGGCTGGGGGAAGGCTCCTGAGGGGCACAATGCGTGACGGCAGGTGCCCTTGGGGGTCGGCCTAGACGAGGTCCGGCCCTGGAGGGGCCGGCTGCTGACTGCTGCAGCTGTGGCTGGGCAGCATCAGTCTCACCAGCAGCTCGTCGCAGCTTGGCTGGGGGAGTGGCAGTGGCAGCTGCAGCAATGGGGGCAAGCTGGCTGATGCCAGGCGCTCGCTGGTCGCCAGAGACACTGGCACTCGGCCGGGCTGGCACTGCAGCAAGCGCAGCAATCTGGTGAAGGCCAGACCGCTGTGCTGCAGCAGGGCGGCGGGTGCCCTGGCGATGCCTCCGTGACACAGCGAGTGTGGCAGAAGTGAGTGCCCGAACTGCCCTGGTCTGTGCCCGCATCAGACCAGCCAGTGTCTGCACGGCACCACTCAGGAACTCTCGACTCGCGTCCTGTGCTGCCGCGAGTTGGTCGACACCCCTGGCCTGTGAGTCCCCGAAATCGGCCACACTATGAGCCAGGGACTCAAAGGCCTGAGGCAACTGTCCCACAACCCCCATGAACTCGGTGTGGCGCCGCTCCTAGTCCGCGGACATTTCATCAAGGAGGCGCACCTCCTGGGCGAGGACCGTCTCCGGACTGGAGGCCGGACTCTCCCTCTGGGGAGAAGGCCGCCGAGCTGCCCGACCCTTCCCGCGTGCCTGGACGCCACTGGGCCCAGCAACTGCCCTCCCCTGCAACACTTCCCCCCTCTGGGGAGAAGGCCGCCGTGCTGCCCGACCCTTCCCGCGTGCCTGGACGCCACTGGGCCCAGGAGCTACAACCCCCTGCAACACTTCCCCCTGGCTCTCCTCCAGGCAAGACGTCTCCCCTCCATTGCCATCCCCTGGCACGGATGAGGGTTCCCCCGATGTGCCGCCTTCCTCTTGGTCCTCGTCGTCCTCCTCTTCCGAGGGACTGGCACTCTCAGCTTCAGGGACCTCCTCCTCACCAGCTGAAAGCAGGAAGGCACAAGAGTAGCTTTAGAGTGAGGACAGGGCGTCAGTGAGGGAGGCATGAGTGGTGGCATTATGCGCATTGGTGGGACAGTGGCAAAGGATGTAGATCTGAAGCGCAAGGGGAACGAGAGAGGTGCAAATGGTCATGTCCTTACCATTGGGGCCCAGCACAGGGTCGGCATCTCCAATAGCTACGGGGCCAACCACCCGGGCACGCATGAGTCGAGCCACGCGCTCCTCCAGGTCACTGAGCTCCTGGAACTGGACACGGCCTCCCCCGGTGACAGTCTGGCTCTTCAGATTCTGCGCCAGCTTGGCCTGCAAGAGAAAGGACGGCCTCTAAGTACAGTGTGGTGCCCTGTTGTTGTGTGCACTGCCTCCCATGGTCGAATAGCTTGGCCAGTGTGGTGCCCTGTTGTTGTGTGCACTGCCTCCCATGGTCGAATAGCTTGGCCAGTGTGGTGCCCTGTTGTTGTGTGCACTGCCTCCCATGGTCGAATAGCTTGGCCAGTGTGTTAAGTGCAGAGAGTGCTATTGATGATCATGCCAGTGCCATAGCTGCGGGAGGAGGGCTGGCCATTAGGCCTTTGAGGTCCCTTTGCCCATAATGTGAGGTGCACATGCAAGGATGAGGGGGACACTGGAAAGGGTACTCACCCTGACCAACCGAGTGAGGTCGTTGTACTTCTTGCGGCATTGGTCACCAGTCCTGGGGACATCGCTGTTGGCTGAGACCCTCTGGGCGATTTCCCTCCAGGCTCTCCTGTACTGCCTCCTGGGAGCCTTCTTGCCACTGTCTGGGCACAAGATCTCTCTGTTCTTTTCCAACCCCCTAAGCAGCACCCTCAAAGCATGCTCTGAGAAGTGCTGCGCTCATTCACGGGCCTTCTGCATGGCTTCAGGCGCTATTTGGGTCCACCAGCAGTGTTCAGGCCTAGCTGCAGGGCTCCACTATCCAGGGCGTGGCAGCAGACAAAGTCGACCCTTCCCCCTTTAAGAGCTGGCCGGCGTCAGGGTGTCTGCTGTCAATCAAAACATGACCGCACCTGCGCTGCGCCCGGCCTCGGCGTTATCAGTCTGCACCGCCGGCTTAGCGCCTAAAGATAGGAGTGCAACGCCAGTTTCAGCGCTCGCCCAAACTCCTTGGCCAAAGCTACTGAATATCGGTGAAGTGGCCTCCACTTTCCGGCGGGCGTTAAATTTAGCGCCCGCCCGACTTTACCGCCCCAAAAGTGGCTATACTGAATTTCTAGGCCTATGACTCTATGACTCTCCCCCTCCCTCCCTCTCTCCCTCTCCCTCTCCCTCTCCCTCTCTCCCTCTCCCTCTCCCTCTCTCTCTCCCCCTCCCTCTCCCTCTCCCTCTCCCCCTCCCTCCCTCTCCCTCTTCCTCTCTCTCCCTCTCCCTCTCCCCCTCCCTCCCTCTCCCTCAACCTCCCTCCCTCTCCCTCTCCCCCTCCCTCTCCCTCTCCCTCTCTCTCCCTCTCCATCTCCCCATCCCTCACTCTCCCTCTCCCTCACCCTCCCTCTCCCTCACCCTCCCTCCCTCTCACTCTCACTCTCACTCCCTCTCCCTCTCCTCACCCCCTCCCTCTCCCCCTCCCTCTCTCTCCCTCTCCCTCCCTCTCCCTCACCCCCTCCCTCTCCCTCGCCCCCTCCCTCTCCCTCTCCCTCTCCCCCTCCCTCTCTCTCCCTCTCCCTCACCCCCTCCCTCTCCCTCTCCCCCTCCCTCCCTCTCCCCCTCCCTCTCCCTCTCCCTCTCTCTCCCTCTCCCCCTCCCTCTCAATTCAATTCAATTCAATTCAATTCAAATCGCTTTATTGGCATGATAAGGTACATCTTATGTTGCCAAAGCATCAAAATACATTTATGGTTGAACACATAAACGCAGTTCTATTCATACAGTGTATAAACAGGTATATCCCTGAGTGTATAAATATACATTCGCATTATTTATATATACTCTTTTCTTAGGTTTACTGGTTGTCCCTCTGTTCATGGCAAGCTGTAACATAGTGTGCCGGCAGTGCTACACAGCTTCTCTCCTCCCCCAGTAGGTATGGGAGTTTTTGGTCGTCATTCAAATTTCTGAATTCAGGGCATATTTGTGAGAATTTTTGGTAGAAATTCTCCCTGATGCCCTGATATTTTCCACAGGCTGTGAAGAAGTGCATCTCTGTCTCCACTACTCCCTGACTGCAGTGAGAGCATATCCTGTCCTCTCTTGGCAGCCTGGTCTGCCTGTGTCTGCCTTTTTCGATCGCTAGGCTATGTTCGCTAAGTCTGTACCTTGTCAAGGTTTTTCTCAGTTTGTTATCCTTTACCATGGTCAGGTACTCAGCCATGTTGTATTGTCTGTTTAGGGCCAAGTAGCAATTGAGTTTGCTTTGGGTTTTTGTTGTTTCTGCCCAATATGACAGGTATTTTTCCTTTTGTTTAGTGACAATTGTGTTGGGTCGAATTCTCTGTGCTACGATGTCACTGTCCTGGGGCTGGTTATTGTTAGTAGTGTTAGTGGTTGCTTCACTGAGTCCCAGGACTAGTTGACTGAGGGAGTTATTCTTTATGGTCCTCTCTTGGCATTTCAAGGCTTCGTAATGATAGCAGTGGGGTTGCTCATTTTTAGGTGTTTCCAAAATTTGGTGGCTCTTTTTTGAATAGTAATTATTAGTGGAAATTGGCCTAGTTCTGCCCTGCATGCATTGTTTACGGTTTTCCTTTGGGTCCGGTGGATACTTTTACAGAATTCTCCCTCTCCCTCTCCCCACCCTCTCTCTCCCTCTCTCCCTCTCCCTCTCCCTCTCTCCCTCTCCCTCTCCCTCCCTCTCCCTCTCTCCCTCTCTCCCTCCGTCACCCTCCCTCTCCCTCTCTCTCCCTCTCCCTCTCCCTCCCTCTCCCTCTCCCCCTCTCTCCCTCTCCCTCTCCCTCCCTCACTGCCTCCCTCACCCTCCCTCTCCCCCTCTCTCCGTCTCCCTCTCCCTCCCTCTCTCCCTCTCACCCTCTCCCTCTCTCCCTCTCCCTCTCCCTCCCCCCCTCTCTCCCTCTCCCTCTCCCTCTCCCTCCCACACCCTCTCTCCCTCCCTCACCCTCCCTCTCCCCCTCTCTCCGTCTCCCTCTCCCTCCCTCTCCCTCCCTCTCCCCCTCTCCCCCTCCCTCCCTCTCCCTCCCTCACCCTCTCTGCCTCCCTCACCCTCCCTCTCCGTCTCCCTCTCCCTCCCTCTCCCTCTCCCTCCCTCTCCCCCTCTCACCCTCTCCCTCTCCCTCCCTCACCCTCTCTCCCTCCCTCACCCTCCCTCTCTCCGTCTCCCTCCCTCTCCCCCTCTCCCCCTCCCTCTCCCCCTCTCTCCGTCTCCCTCTCCCTCCCTCTCCCCCTCTCCCTCTCCCTCCCTCACCCTCTCTCCCTCCCTCACCCTCCCTCTCTCCGTCTCCCTCTCCCTCTCCCTCCCTCTCCCCCTCTCACCCTCTCCCTCTCCCTCTCCCTCCCTCTCCCTCCCTCACCCTCCCTCTCCCCCTCTCTCCGTCTCCCTCTCCCTCACCCTCCCTCTCCCCCTCTCTCCCTCTCCCTCCCTCTCCCCCTCTCATTGCCACGGGCTCTGGTCGGCAGTCACAGGGGAAGGATCCACATTTCTTTGATGTTCTGCTCAGTCCCGGCGAGTTAAGCCTCGCTGTCAGTTCTCGGGGCTGACTCCACAAATTGCCTTTCTGAAGATCAAGCTGTGGTGAAATGTGTCTGCGGCTGGGAAGCGATTCTAATTTAATGGGCTTGCCCGGGGTGTTGAGGAGGGTTTGAGTGACAGCGCTGGTTTCTCTGATCCCACGACACGGCGGCTCCTCACCTTTAATTGGCATCTGATTGGGAATTAATGAATGCAGATCTCCGCCTGGCCCGGAGGTGTAAAAATTCACGAATGTCCCAATTTCCAAAGACACCCTTAAGCGATCTTTCTGAGCCAAGCTTGTCCGTGTTTAATAAGAAACATGGAGCGGATTAAGTAATGAGAGAACACACACCGAATCTACAATAATTCCCCTGAAAGCACTGATTCCACCTCGGAAACTACAAAATCTAATCACAGGCAGGAAGCTCTTTAAAATAAATCTGCATAAATCATTCTTGGGGCAGCAGGATGTGGGGACAACTCAAAGTTTTCTTACACAAAAGCAAAATACTGCGGATGCTGCAAATCTAAACTAAAAGCAGCGAATGCTGGAAGCACTCAGCAGGTCAGGCAAACCCGAGGAAGGTCATCGACCTGAAACGCTAACTCGGTTTCTCTCTCTACAGACGCTGCCTGACCTGCTGAGTGTTTCCAGCATTTTCTGTTTTTATTTCAAACTATGGCAAGCTAGGAGAAAAATTGAACCAATTGTTCCCTTATCCGGAATACTGAATCCAGACCCAGTTCAGCTCAGAGCTGAGCTTCCCGCCCAATCAATCCATTGCCAAGACCATATTCTTTCACCCTGTCCATCTCCCTCACCTCCGGAAACACTAATCTGTAGCATTTCTACAAACACCACCTTCAACAGAGAAACAAACAGCCTAGCGCTTCACAGAAGGGTCATCAGAACTGCAGGTCCAGCCAAAGGAGCAGAGAAGTGTGAGGTAATGTATTTGGGGAGGGCTAACAAGGAAAGGGAATACACATTAAATGGTAGGACACTGAGTAGTGTAGAGGAACAAAGGGACCTTGGAGTGCATGTCCACAGATCCCTGAAGTTAGCAGGCCAGGTAGATAAGGTGGTTAAGAAGGCATACGGAATGCTTGCCTTTATTAGCCGTGGCATAGAATACAAGAGCAGGGGGGTTATGCTTCAACTGTATAAAACACTAGTTAGGCCTCAGCTAGAGTACTGTGTGCAGTTCTGGTCACCATATTACAGGAAAGATGTGATTGCACTAGAGAGGGTACAGAGGAGATTTACAAGGATGTTGCTGGGAGTAGAGAATCTTAGCTATGAGGAAAGACTGGATAGGCTGGGTCTGTTTTCCCTTCCTCAGGGAGAAAAAAGCCACCAGGCTGCAAGTGGCCCAGGAGGTCAACTCCATCTCTATGTGCCGCAGAACCTGGCTGCAGTGCAGGAAGAGGTTTCATGACCTTCTCCGCACAGGAAAAGTGAGTATGACTTTCCCATCACCCTCAATCTGATCACCATCGCCTCTCCTCACCAGCACTCTGCTTTGCCAACCTCTTCCTCCACATCCCACTTGACACTGACATCCCTGCACCCTTACCCATTCCCTCTCTCTCTATGGTCACAGTCACTTAACTATTCGACCATGCAGCCCTCACACTCTCTCTCACTGTGATGCAATGACAACTTACAGCACACGTCTCCTTCTAAGCACCTATGCTATGGATTCTCTACACTCACTCCTTCATTCTCACTCAAACTCCACTTGTGTTCCTCATTGCAGGAAAAGAGAGCCCACAATAAGAGGGAAAGAGCGAGGACAGGAGGAGGGCCACCCTCAGTAGCCCAGCTCACCACCTTGGAGGAGGCGGCCCTGGAAATTGCCGGGATCGAGGAGGATTCCCAAGTGTGGGACAGACAGACGGGCGCATCACAGCAAGCTGGTGACAGAATAGTTTGGCATCTCTCTCATTGACATTGCATGAGTCGCTGATAATGAATCTGATGCTCTAACAGATTGACTTATGATCATCTGCACTATTCAATGTGCATGTAACCTTGACCTCACATCTCTAACTCTTTCCTTTACTCCTCCACAGGACCATCGAGAGCCCCCGTCCCCACTGTCCCGGAGGAAGAGCCTGAGCTTCCAGACTCCTCAGAGGAAGCTGCAACCTCTGAGGGCGCTGCGTCAGCAGAATTAAGCGCACACATCACCAGCGCCGACATTCACACATTGGTGTGACCTTCGGGACATAGAGTAGAGTTGTCACCTGGTGTATCACAGCTCACAAGTGAGCATCAGCAGATGGTGGAGACAGGGACAGCAGTGGAGAGTCCTCGTTGGAGGGTGCAGGATGCTCCCAGCTCGGCTCTGCTGCATGTTGACCCTGTGCCTCCGGGACCATCCAGAAGGAGAGCGGTGCTGGAACTCCAGGAACAGGTGCAGGAGTCTCTGGCAGGTTTTGTCTCCAGGGTCGCTGCGAGTGTGGAGCGAATGGAGGAGTCCATCGCTAACATGAGCAGCGCCTTTGTGGAGGCGTTGGCGCATGAACGCATCACCACGGAAAGGATGGCTACCTCCGTGGTAAGGCTGGCTACCGTCGAGGAGAGGATGGCTACGGCGATGGAGGAGCTTAGTTGCCAGGCTATGGAAAACATGATAATTGTTCAGAATAGACTGACATCTCTTGAGGAGTGATGGTCAGCTATTGAGCAAACAAACCAGACCTTCATGCAAGTCCTCTGGAGTAGGACTTTCAGTGCAGAAACGGGTCCTCATGGTCCCCCTGCAGTGCAGCACGGTGCTGTCCAGCCACTTGCTAGCTCTGAAATGGGGCTGACCCATGAGAGGGATGTTGGTGGCAGACAACAAGTAAGTGGGGGCTCCTCTCCAAGCGCTCACATGACCATGCTACTGCAAAGCCCTCGGTCAGAGCCCCATCAGAGTCCTCACCCAACTGAGATCGGCGTCTCATCCTCTGCACAGCTGCAGGAGCAGCAGACTGTTGCCGAGCCCTCACAGGTTCGCAACCCCAGAGGACGCCCACCAAAGGTGTTGAGACAGGAGCAGCAAGGAAGTGAGCAAGAGGCCTCCACATCTGCTGAAGCCACAGGGGAAGCACCACGTAGGAGCACGCGTAAGAGGAAGAAAATGCACAAGTAGTCACAAGGGTAGTCACTTGGGTGTAATGTTGTGTTGATTTTTAAAATGCCATCAGTTGGTTATTGTCATTAAAAATTCTGATGGCAAACTGTTGCAGTTGTGGCGTGTGTCATTTCGCAAATGGGGCTTCCACATTGAGGGCTTAGGGCAACTTGCAATTGTCAGTATGGTGGTCAGAGTGATAGGAATCCGCAGGTTCTTGGTGATTGTCGATGATCTAATAAGAAGGTGCGAGGCCAAAATGTTTGATTGTACAGACTAAGCAAATCTGGCCAAGATGAGTGCGTCCCTTGCATCCCGGGCAGCAATGTGGTTGCGCGCTGGCGCCTTCTGGCCTGTGCAGCTTCAGGTGGGTGAACAGCAGCTTGGCCCTCCTGTTGCTGCTCCTGCTGTTGGTGCTGCTGTTATTCAGGGTTCTGCTGCTGCCGTGGCTGGTCTTCGTCCGAATCTGATGTCCAGGAGGAAAGGAAATAAATGGTTCCCATGCTTCTGGTGTATACCTCAGTTGAGGAAGCGCTCAGTCAAGGTGGGGAGAGGGGTTTCCCAGGAGGTCACACTGGAGATGGGTGTCAGGCTCCAAACTTCCACAACAATGAGTAGGCCTGCTAAAAGCTCTCCCAGACCTGAGACAACAAGGTTTTGCCACCTGCAAATGATGATTGGTGAAAACTCCCTTTTAATGGTGGAGCTGCAGCTGTTAGTAAGTGTGATATCCAAGTAGTAAGGTCAGAAACTGAGAGAAGCGAGATATAAGGAACAAAACCCAACTGTTTATTAATGTAAGAAATCACACAACACCAGGTTATAGTCCAACAGCTTTATTTGAAATCACAAGCTTTCGGAGCGCTGCTCCTTCTTCAGGTGAAGTGGAGAAATGCATAAAGACACAGCTTATATAGTCAGAGAATCATGTCAGATGATTCACAGTCAAAGGTGTGAATGTTGTGATTATCTCTCTGCCGAGGTGTGATAAATGGCAGTTGGAAAGGTTACCTGTAAACATCTGACATGATTCTCTGACTATATAAGCTGTGTCTTTATGCATTTTTCCACTTCACCTGAAGAAGGAGCAGCGCTCCGAAAGCTTGTGATTTCAAATAAAGCTGTTGGACTATAACCTGGTGTTGTGTGATTTCTTACATTTGTCCACCCCAGTCCAACTCCGGCATCTCCACACCACAACTGTTTATTACACAGTGTAGCAGAGGAACATCTCTTACAGGCTGCAAGCAAAACACACACTTCTAACCGCACGATGGCAAGATGGAGGATTCACCTCTGAGTCATACCCATAATGCAATGCCACATTACCTTAATAACTGGGGAACCAGGACATTGAGTACATGACCCATTACCTTAAATACTGGTGAATGTGAATCCTTAGTATTTGGCTCCATCTGGTGGATAACTTAAACATTACACCCCAGATTACTATAGTAAGCAGTCCACTGGTGAGGCCGCCAGGATTCACTGGCGTGTTCCAGAGGAGACGTGCAGGATGTGGGAAAAGTGGTAAAATCAGAAAGGCCTCTCAAAATGGGATTATAGAGGCAATTAAGTGGTTGTTAAGGGCCTTAAGGGCCTATCCCGCCTGGGGTCAGAAAACACGCATTTGGGAAAATTGATCGGAGGCGGGATTGGGCCCGCCCGCCATTTTTTGCAATTTTACCACCTCACATGCCTCCAATCCCGCCTCCTCGGGCCTGGCAAAATCGAGCCCGAGGGGTTTGACTTATGAAGAAAGGTTGAGCAGGTTGGGCCTATACTCATTGGAGTTTAGAAGAATGAGAGGTGATCTTATTGAAACATATAAGATACTGAGAGGAAATGACAAGGTAGATGCAGAGAGGATGTTTCCCCTCGTGGGGAAATCTAGAACTCGGGGGCACAGTCTCAGAATAAAGGGTCACCCTTTTAGAACTGAGATGAGGAGGAATTTCTTCTCTCAGAGGGTCGTAAATCTGTGGAATTCTCTGCCCCAGAGAGCCGTGGAGGCTGGGTCATTAAATACATTTAAGGTGGAAATAGACAGATTTTTGCAAGATAAGGGAGTGAAGGGTTATGGGGAGCGGGCGGGGAAGTGGCTTTGAGCCCAAGATCAGCCATGATCTTATTGAATGGGGGAGCAGGCTCGAGGGGCCAAGTGGCCTATTCCTGCTCCTGTTTCTTTTGTTCTTATGTGGTGAACGGTTGTTTTTCGGACTGGAGGAAGGTATACAGTGGTGTTCCCCTGGGGTCAGTTCTAGGACCACTGCTTTTCTTGATATATATTAATGAGTTAGACTTGGGTGGACAGGGCACAATTTCAAAATCTGCAGATGACTCAAACCTTGTAAGTGTAGTGAACAGTGAGGAGGAGAGTGATAGACTTCAAGAGGACATAGACAGGCTGGTGGAATGGGCAGGCACATGGCAGATGAAATTTAACGCAGAAAAGGTGTGAAGTGATACATTTTGGTAGGAAGAACGAGGAGAGGCAATATAAACTAAAGGGTACAATCCTAAAGGGGCTGCATGAACAGAGAGACCTGGGGGTATATGTGCACAAATCATTGATGACAGGGCAGGTTGAGAAAGTGGTTAAAAAAAACATATGAGATCGTGGGCTTCATAAATAGAGGCAGAGAGTACAAAAGCAAGGAAGTTATGATGAACCTTTATAAAAAAAGTAGTTCAGCCCCAGTTAAAGTATTGTGTCCAATTCTGGGCACCGCACTTTAGGAAGGATGTGAAGGCCTTAGAGAGGGTGCAGAAAAGATTTAGGAGAATGGTTCCAGGGATGAGGGACTTCAGTTACGTGGATAGACTGGAGAAGCTGGGGTTGTTCTCTTTAGAGCAGAGAAGGTTAAGAGGAGATTTGATCGAGGTGTTCAAAATCATGAGGGGTCTGGACAGAGTAGGTAGAGAGAAACTGTCCCCATTGGCAGAAGGGTCAAGAACCAGAGGACACAGATTTAAGGTGATTGGCAAAAGAACCAAAGGCGACAGGAGGAAAAGCTTTTTTACGCAGCGAGTGGTTGGGATCTGGAATGCACTGCCTGAAAGGGTGGTGGAGGCAGATTCAAATCGTGGCTTTCAAAAGGGAGTTGGATAAGTACCTGAAGGAAAACATTTTCAGGGCTACGGGGAAAGGGCGGGGATTGGGACTAGCTGAAGTGCTCTTGCAGAGAGCCGGCATGGGTTCGATGGGCCGAATGGCCTCCCTCTGTGCTGTAATCATTCTATGAGCCTAACTGATCTCCGCCCCAGCCAGGAACTGGTTCAACTCTTGCTCGAAGATTTGCAGAGTTAGAACTCACCGCACAAGCCAGCAACTTGTTCTGATTATTTACTGGGAAAAGAAGCAATGCCCAACATCTAACGAAACTCCATCGTTGGGTAACTTATAAACATAACCCCGGTCTTCCCAACAACAGCTTGTATTTATATAGTGCCTTTAACGTACTACAGGTCAACTATCCCTTATCCGCAATTCCGAAATTCGAAAAGCTCTGAAAACCGAAAGTTTTTTCGTGGAGCGTCACTCAGTGGGGAGATACTTAAACGGAGAGGAAAATGGTTGAGATTTCTTGTGCTTTAAAAAAACTGACCCTTAAATGTTCACAATACTTGTTGTATTCATACTTTGTATAAATTGTTGCACTGAAATATTGTATATTTTGTTCGATGTGACTTGTTTCTTTCAATGCGCGGTATTTCCAGTGTAAAAGCTTGAGCAGCTTGCACAGGAGTTTGCAGATTACTGCGTGGCCGGGTGCAACTTTGAGGAAACATTGCTGTTAACTATTTCTCTATAGTAATCTGTTTACCTAGCCAGGTTTGCATCCATCACTAGTGGTGTAGTTGTAGGGTAAACCCGACGGCTGCCTCTTGACCATTTATAAGCATCATCCGTTCTGAAATCTGAAAAATTCCGAATTCCGAAACACATCTGGCGCCAAGGGTTCCGGATAAGGGATAGTGCACCTGTAAAACGTCCCAAGGTGCTTCACAGGAGCGTAAATCAGACAAAATTTGACTCCAAGCCGCAGGAGGAGATATTGGGACAGTGACCAAAAGCTTGGTCAATGAGGTAGGTTTTAAGGAGCAACTTAAAGCAGCAAAGAGAGGGAGAGAAGCGGAGAGGTTTAGGGAGGGAATTCCAGAGCTTAGGGCCTCGGCAGCTGAAGACACGGCCGCCAATGGAGGGATTTGAAAATAAGGATAAGAATTTTAAAATCGAGGCGTTGTCAGATCAGGAGCCAGTGTAGGTCAGAGAGCACAGGGGTGATGGGTGAACGGGACTTGGTGCGAGTTAGGACACGGGTCAGAGAGCACAGGGGTGATGGGTGAACGGGACTGGGTGTGAGTTAGGACACGGGGCAGTGAGCACAGGGGGTGATGGGTGAATGGGACTGGGTGTGAGTTAGGACACGGGGCAGTGAGCACTGGGTGATGGGTGAACGGGACTGGGTGTGAGTTAGGACACGGGGCAGTGAGCACTGGGTGATGGGTGAACGGGACTGGGTGTGAGTTAGGACACGGGGCAGTGAGCACTGGGTGATGGGTGAACGGGACTGGGTGTGAGTTAGGACACGGGGCAGTGAGCACTGGGTGATGGGTGAACGGGACTGGGTGTGAGTTAGGACACGTGGCAGTGAGCACTGGGTGATGGGTGAACGGGACTGGGTGTGAGTTAGGACACGGGGCAGTGAGCACTGGGTGATGGGTGAACGGGACTGGGTGTGAGTTAGGACACGGGGCAGTGAGCACTGGGTGATGGGCGAACGGGACTGGGTGTGAGTTAGGACACGGGGCAGTGAGCACTGGGTGATGGATGAACGGGACTGGGTGTGAGTTAGGACATGGGGCAGTGAGCACTGGGTGATGGGTGAACGGGACTGGGTGTGAGTTAGGACATGGGGCAGTGAGCACAGGTGGTGATCGGTGAACGGGACTGGGTGTGAGTTAGGACACGGGCCAGTGAGCACAGTGGGTGATGGGTGAACGGGACTGGGTGTGAGTTAGGACACGGGGCAGTGAGCACAGGGGGTGATGGGTGAATGGGACTGGGTGTGAGTTAGGACACGGGGCAGTGAGCACAGGGGTGAGGGGTGAACGGGACTGGGTGTGAGTTAGGACACGGGGCAGTTAGCACAGGGGGTGATTGGTGACGGGACTGGGTGTGAGTTAGGACACGGGGCAGTGAGCACAGGGGGTGATGGGTGAACGGGACTGGGTGTGAGTTAGGACACAGGGCAGTGAGCACAGGGGGTGATGGGTGAACGGGACTGGGTGCGAGTTAGGACACGGGGCAGTGAGCACAGGGGGTGATGGGTGAACGGGACTGGGTGTGAGTTAGGACACGGGGCAGTGAGCACAGGGGGTGATGGGTGAACGGGACTGGGTGTGAGTTAGGACACGGGGCAGTGAGCACAGGGGGTGATTGGTGAACGGGACTGGGTGTGAGTTAGGACACGGGGCAGTGAGCACAGGGGGTGATTGGTGAACTGGACTGGGTGTGAGTTAGGACACGGGGCAGTGAGCACAGGGGGTGATGGGAAAACGGGACTGGGTGTGAGTTAGGACACGGGGCAGTGAGCACAGGGGGTGATGGGTGAACGGGACTGGGTGTGAGTTAGGACACGGGGCAGTGAGCACAGGGGGTGATGGGTGAACGGGACTGGGTGTGAGTTAGGACACGGGGCAGTGAGCACAGGGGGTGATGGGTGAACGGGACTGGGTGTGAGTTAGGACACGGGGCAGTGAGCACAGGGGGTGATGGGTGAATGGGACTGGGTGTGAGTTAGGCCACGGGACAGTGAGCACAGGGGGTGATGGGTGAAGGGGACTGGGTGTGAGTTAGGACATGGGGCAGTGAGCACAGAGGTGATGGGTGAACGGGACTGGCTGTGAGTTGGGACACGGGGCAGTGAGCACAGGGGGTGATGGGTGAACGGGACTGGGTGCGAGTTAGGACACGGGGCAGTGAACAAAGGGGGTGATGGGTGAATGGGACTGGGTGCGAGTTAGGACACGGGGCAGTGAGCACAGGGGGTGATGGGTGAACGGGACTTGGTGCGAGTTAGGACACGGTGCAGTGAACACAGGGGGTGATGGGTGAACGGGACTGGGTGTGAGTTAGGACACGGGGCAGTGAGCACAGGGGGTGATTGGTGAACGGGACTGGGTGTGAGTTAGGACACGGGGCAGTGAGCACAGGGGGTGATGGGTGAACAGGACTGGGTGTGAGTTAGGACACGGGGCAGTGAGCACAGGGGGTGATGGGTGAATGGGACTGGGTGTGAGTTAGGACACGGGGCAGTGAGCACAGCGGGTGATGGGTGTACGGGACTGGGTGTGAGTTAGGACACGGGGCAGTGAGCACAGGGGGTGATGGGTGAACGGGACTGGGTGTGAGTTAGGACACGGGGCAGTGAGCACACGGGGTGATGGGTGAACGGGACTGGGTGTGAGTTAGGACACAGGGCAGTGAGCACAGTGGGTGATGGGTGAACGGGACTGGGTGTGAGTTAGGACACGGGGCAGTGAGCACAGGGGGTGATGGGTGAACGGGACTGGGTGTGAGTTAGGACACGGGGCAGTGAGCACAGGGGGTGATGGGTGAATGGGACTGGGTGTGAGTTAGGACACGGGGCAGTGAGCACTGGGTGATGGGTGAACGGGACTGGGTGTGAGTTAGGACACGGGGCAGTGAGCACTGGGTGATGGGTGAACGGGACTGGGTGTGAGTTAGGACACGGGGCAGTGAGCACTGGGTGATGGGTGAACGGGACTGGGTGTGAGTTAGGACACGGGGCAGTGAGCACTGGGTGATGGGTGAACGGGACTGGGTGTGAGTTAGGACACGTGGCAGTGAGCACTGGGTGATGGGTGAACGGGACTGGGTGTGAGTTAGGACACGGGGCAGTGAGCACTGGGTGATGGGTGAACGGGACTGGGTGTGAGTTAGGACACGTGGCAGTGAGCACTGGGTGATGGGTGAACGGGACTGGGTGTGAGTTAGGACACGGGGCAGTGAGCACTGGGTGATGGGTGAACGGGACTGGGTGTGAGTTAGGACACGGGGCAGTGAGCACTGGGTGATGGGCGAACGGGACTGGGTGTGAGTTAGGACACGGGGCAGTGAGCACTGGGTGATGGATGAACGGGACTGGGTGTGAGTTAGGACATGGGGCAGTGAGCACTGGGTGATGGGTGAACGGGACTGGGTGTGAGTTAGGACATGGGGCAGTGAGCACAGGTGGTGATCGGTGAACGGGACTGGGTGTGAGTTAGGACACGGGCCAGTGAGCACAGTGGGTGATGGGTGAACGGGACTGGGTGTGAGTTAGGACATGGGGCAGTGAGCACAGGTGGTGATCGGTGAACGGGACTGGGTGTGAGTTAGGACACGGGCCAGTGAGCACAGTGGGTGATGGGTGAACGGGACTGGGTGTGAGTTAGGACACGGGGCAGTGAGCACAGGGGGTGATGGGTGAATGGGACTGGGTGTGAGTTAGGACACGGGGCAGTGAGCACAGGGGTGAGGGGTGAACGGGACTGGGTGTGAGTTAGGACACGGGGCAGTTAGCACAGGGGGTGATTGGTGACGGGACTGGGTGTGAGTTAGGACACGGGGCAGTGAGCACAGGGGGTGATGGGTGAACGGGACTGGGTGTGAGTTAGGACACAGGGCAGTGAGCACAGGGGGTGATGGGTGAACGGGACTGGGTGCGAGTTAGGACACGGGGCAGTGAGCACAGGGGGTGATGGGTGAACGGGACTGGGTGTGAGTTAGGACACGGGGCAGTGAGCACAGGGGGTGATGGGTGAACGGGACTGGGTGTGAGTTAGGACACGGGGCAGTGAGCACAGGGGGTGATTGGTGAACGGGACTGGGTGTGAGTTAGGACACGGGGCAGTGAGCACAGGGGGTGATTGGTGAACTGGACTGGGTGTGAGTTAGGACACGGGGCAGTGAGCACAGGGGGTGATGGGAAAACGGGACTGGGTGTGAGTTAGGACACGGGGCAGTGAGCACAGGGGGTGATGGGTGAACGGGACTGGGTGTGAGTTAGGACACGGGGCAGTGAGCACAGGGGGTGATGGGTGAACGGGACTGGGTGTGAGTTAGGACACGGGGCAGTGAGCACAGGGGGTGATGGGTGAACGGGACTGGGTGTGAGTTAGGACACGGGGCAGTGAGCACAGGGGGTGATGGGTGAATGGGACTGGGTGTGAGTTAGGCCACGGGACAGTGAGCACAGGGGGTGATGGGTGAAGGGGACTGGGTGTGAGTTAGGACATGGGGCAGTGAGCACAGAGGTGATGGGTGAACGGGACTGGCTGTGAGTTGGGACACGGGGCAGTGAGCACAGGGGGTGATGGGTGAACGGGACTGGGTGCGAGTTAGGACACGGGGCAGTGAACAAAGGGGGTGATGGGTGAATGGGACTGGGTGCGAGTTAGGACACGGGGCAGTGAGCACAGGGGGTGATGGGTGAACGGGACTTGGTGCGAGTTAGGACACGGTGCAGTGAACACAGGGGGTGATGGGTGAACGGGACTGGGTGTGAGTTAGGACACGGGGCAGTGAGCACAGGGGGTGATTGGTGAACGGGACTGGGTGTGAGTTAGGACACGGGGCAGTGAGCACAGGGGGTGATGGGTGAACAGGACTGGGTGTGAGTTAGGACACGGGGCAGTGAGCACAGGGGGTGATGGGTGAATGGGACTGGGTGTGAGTTAGGACACGGGGCAGTGAGCACAGCGGGTGATGGGTGTACGGGACTGGGTGTGAGTTAGGACACGGGGCAGTGAGCACAGAGGGTGATGGGTGAACGGGACTGGGTGTGAGTTAGGACACGGGGCAGTGAGCACACGGGGTGATGGGTGAACGGGACTGGGTGTGAGTTAGGACACAGGGCAGTGAGCACAGTGGGTGATGGGTGAACGGGACTGGGTGTGAGTTAGGACACGGGGCAGTGAGCACAGGGGGTGATGGGTGAACGGGACTGGGTGTGAGTTAGGACACGGGACAGTGAGCACAGGGGGTGATGGGTGAACGGGACTTGGTGTGAGTTAGGACACGGGGCAGTGAGCACAGAGGTGATGGGTGAACGGGACTGGCTGTGAGTTAGGACACGGGGCAGTGAGCACAGGCGGTGATGGGTGAACGGGACTGGGTGCGAGTTAGGACACGGGGCAGTGAGCACAGGGGGTGATGGGTGAACGGGACTTGGTGCGAGTTAGGACACGGGGCAGTGAACACAGTGGGTGATGGGTGAACGGGACTGGGTGTGAGTTAGGACACGGGGCAGTGAGCACAGGGGGTGATGGGTGAACGGGACTGGGTGTTGTAGTGTATGTACCCGTCTACCTTTAAGAGAACTATTGTATGTAACCGTCCACCTTTAAGAGAACTACTTTAGGTGTTGCACTACTTTGTTGGCTTCTGTATACTGTAATACCGACGGTAACCACACCGGTATATAAGTGCTGTGTCAGGAAGTATTGGGCAGATTTGCCCTGACCTTCGAATTATAAAGTCCTGTTTTAAGTTACTCTTGGAGTCTGTGTATTAATTAACTGAACAACCCACAGACTTTACAGTGGCGACGAGTCCGATCGTACCCTGCGGCAACAATAATTCCGAAGCAGTTAACGAGCGTCGAGAAGAGGCAACCGCCCTCGTCATTCTGCTGGGAGAAAACTCGTGTCTGCAGAGCTGGAAAGGAGGAAGAATTCAGAGACAAAGACTTCCATCAGCAACAGGCACTGACTGTCCCTTCTGCCACGGTGAGGAGTGAGCCGATCAGCACGAGAAGCAAGGCGGCCACGGGGACTGTGAGTAAGGGAAAAGCAAAAAGAATAACCGGAGGATAAGGGCGGCGCACTCGACCACGGTCGAGGGGGAAAGGAGCCGGACAGAAGTCGGGCCCAGAGGCGCTGAGACTGGGGCAGCGTGGAGCAAGGAAGCCGCGGTACAGACAGGCTGGGGACGCAACGGCGTCGTGAGACAGCTAGACCACGACCGGCGAAAAAGGCCGGGCAGCGACTGAAGCCACGAAGCGCTGCGACCGGGAGCGTAGGTGCGGGAAGATATAATAACTCAGCCGCAGCCGGGGAGGGAAGCACCGGACTGCGAGAGGGCTGGGAGGCGCGATTGGGAGCCGAGCGAGCGGGAGAGGCAGAGCCGACCAAGGGAGACTGAGCGAGAGCCAGTCCAGCGGCTGAAACTGTTCTCCGTCAACGGGGTGTACCCAGCGCCGGTAGAGCCCGAGCAAGGGGAACTGAGCGAGAGCCAGCCCAGCGGCTGAAACTGTTCGCCGTCAACGGGGTGTACCCAGCGCCGGTTGCCCTGCCGAGAAAAGGGAAAGCACTGAAGCCGACGCGCAGGCTGTGAACCTGAAAGCCAGCGGCCGTCGCCCGTGGGGAAAGTGTACCCCTCCCGCCAGGGGAAGAAACGCGGGAAGCCGCCATTAGGCGGAGAAGAAGACAGAAGCGGGAAACCGCCATTGAAGTGGGCGGGGAGAGAAGATAAGCGCGGGAAACCGCCATTTTCACGGGAACCGCCATCTTGGAAAAAAAAAAAAATTTTAAAGAAATAATTCGTGGTGTTATCAGGAAGAGAGGAAGATGCCTAAGCGTGGTAACATCAATGATTTTAATTCCGAGGTAGAAGACTGGGCCACGTATGTGGAATGCATCGAGATCTATTGTGAGGCCAATAAAATAGAAGAAGATGACAAAGCTATAACCTTGCTAAACTCGATGGGCGCGAAGACATACGAGCTCTTGAAGCATCTACTAGCACCAGCTAAACCGGTGGATCAGACTTTCGATGATATTGTGACTGTTCTGAAGGATCACTTGAACCCCACACCGTTGATGTTGGCGGAACGATTCAAATTCTATGCGAGAACGCAAAGGAAAGACGAAAGCAACGCAGAATACTTGGTCGAACTGCGTAGACTAGCGAAACACTGCCAGTTTGGAGGGAATCTGACAGAGGCGTTGCGAGACAAATTCGTGTGCGGAATGTCGAAGGAAGAAACACAAAAACGACTGCTCGAAGAGAACGATCTTACACTTGAGAAGGCTGTCCTTATTGTTGCATCGAACGAAGCCGCAGCGAAAGGAACGGCGGAAATGCAGCTAAAGGCAGCGGCACTCAGGGTGCAGCAAATTACTTCGGGTACAACGAAATGCTATCGTTGTGGGAAGACAACACACGACCAGAACCAATGCTGGTTTAAAAACCAGGAATGTAGGAAATGTGGCAAGCTCGGTCACATAGCTAAGGTATGCCGGTCAGGGAAGAAGACCAACAATAATGAGTCACCACAAAAGAGGTACAGGAAGGTACATGAGGTGACTAGGAAGAGTCCAGAAGAACAGAATTTGGACTCACACTCCAACTGCAAGGAACTGGATAGTCTGAGAATTCACAAGGTGAGTAATGAAGCTGACCGACAAGCTATCTGGATCACACTACAGATTGCAAAAGTCCAAGTGAAAATGGAAGTGGACACCTGATCGGCGTTGACGGTCATGAATAAGCATGATTATAAAAAGTTATTCAAGCATATTCCCCTACGGGATACGGAACGAGTATTGAAGACATACACGGGGCACAAAGAATACCCCATCGGAAAGATAGAAGTCAAGGTGAGATACAAGGACAAAGAGCACCAAAGGATGGACCTGTATGTGTTGCCTGAGGGAGGTCCACCACTTCTGGGACGGGAGTGGATCAGGAAAATAAAGATAGACTGGCATTCACTAAACACCATGACGGTAGATTCCGGAAAGGAAGATGTCAAACCTGAACGGTTGTCCAGAATATTAGACAAAGCTAAAGAGGTATTCCAGCAAGGACTGGGAACACTGCGAGGAATTAAAGCAAAGGTTAAGATTGCAGAACATGCAAGCCCAAAATTTTTCAAAGCCAGATCGGTACCTTACGCGATACGACCTGCTGTGGAGGCAGAACTGGAAGAACTTGAACGATCAGGGGTACTGTCAAAAGTGGACTGGAGTGAGTGGGCCACGCCCATTGTTCCCGTCATGAAGTCTTCACCAAGTAACAAGCCAGGGGGACCGGGGAAGGTCCGCATCTGCGGAGACTTCAAGATCACAGTGAATCCGGTGCTTCACACGGTACAATACCCGCTTCCGCGGATTGAAGATATCTTTGCTTCGTTGGCTGGAGGGAAACACTTCACCAAGATAGACCTGGCACAGGCATACTTACAAATGGAAGTCGAGGAAGAGTCGCGTCAGTACCTCACCATCAACACACACAGAGGCTTGTATCGTTATAATAGACTGGTTTTTGGGGTAGCTTCGGCTCCAGCAATTTGGCAGAGGGCCATGGAGCAGGTATTACAAGGAATTCCAAGCACGCAGTGTTACTTAGATGATATCCTGATTACGGGAGAAGACGAGGAAGAACACCTCACAAATTTGAAACTGGTGCTCACTAGGTTGAAGGAATATGGCCTTCGAGTTAATCGCAAGAAATGTGAGTTCTTCCAAAAACGGATCTCGTACTGCGGTCATGTCATTGACCGAGAGGGGCTGCACAAGTCACCTGACAAGATAGAAGCTGTCGTGAAGGCCCCCGCTCCGGAAAACGTATCACAGTTAAGATCATTCTTGGGGTTGATTAATTATTATCACAAGTTTCTGCCGAATCTATCCACGGTGCTGCATCCGCTGAATGCTCTGTTGCGGAAAGAAGTACCATGGAAGTGGAGTGAGGAATGTAAAAAGGCCTTTCGCAGAAGCAAGGCGTTGATTACCTCTGAAGAAGTGTTGGCTCATTTCAACCCAACGTTACCTCTTCGTCTAGCTTGTGATGCTTCCCCCTATGGAATTGGAGCAGTACTTTCACACAAGTTACCAAATGGCTCGGAAAGGCCAGTGGCATTCGCGTCCCGATCATTGACCTCCGCGGAGCGAAATTATGCTCAAATAGATAGGGAGGCCCTCAGCCTTGTGTGGGGTGTAAGGAAATTCAATCATTATCTGCAGGGCAAGAAGTTCACATTACTGACAGACCACCAGCCGTTGGTGTCCATATTCAACCCTAACAAGGCCGTTTCCACCATGACAGCGCAAAGGTTACAGAGGTGGTCCGTGTTACTTGGGGCACACCAATATGACATCGAATATAAAAGGTCCAAACAGCATGGAAATGCTGATGGGTTATCGCGCTTGCCATTGCCGATAGTAGAAGAAGCGACTACAGTGGACCCGGTAAAGATGTTCCACTCATCCATAGTGGAATGTCTACCAGTAACAAATTCGATGATCGAAAACGAAACAAGAAATGACCCGACTCTCTCACGAGTCTATGATTTAACGGTGGAGGGATGGCCAGCACAGGGCGAACCAACGCTGCCAGCATTTTCGCAGAGAAAAGAACAGCTGTCAGTGTGTCGAGGAACCCTGATGTGTGGATCTAGAGTGGTGATTCCACCCAAACTTCAACAGAAGGTGTTAAAGGAGCTGCACGAGGGACATCTGGGTGGAGTGAAAATGAAGAACCTAGCAAGAGCGTTTGTGTGGTGGCCAGGCATTGATGGGGACATTGAAGAAATCACTAAGAGCTGCCTAGGATGCCAGAAGGTCCAAAACGCGCCACCACAGGCTCCTCTGCATCCATGGGAGTGGCCCTCATCTCCTTGGCAAAGGGTACATATCGACTTTGCTGGTCCATTTATGGACTCAATGTTTCTAATAGCGGTGGATGCACACTCCAAGTGGCCGGAGGTAATAAAGATGTCCACCACCACCACGGAAAAAACCATCACAGTGTTAAGGACCATGTTTGCTAGGAATGGGCTGCCGGAACAGATCTGTTCTGATAATGGACCGCAATTTGTGTCCGAAGAATTCAAGAAATTCTTAAAGAGCAATGGGGTTAAGCACTACACGTCAGCCCCATGCCTTCATAGCAAAAGGGTTAGAATACAGGAACAGGGATACCTTGCTGCAGCTGTACAGGGCACTGGTGAGACCACACCTCGAGTACTGTGTACAGTTTTGGTCGCCTCATCTGAGGAAGGATGTTCTTGCCATGGAGGGGGTGCAGCGGCGATTCACCAGGCTGATACCAGGAATGGCGGGAATGACCTATGAGGAGAGACTATGTAGTTTAGGGATGTACACACTGGAGTTTAGAAGATTGAGAGGGGACCTCATAGAAGTGTATAAAATTCTGACAGGTCTAGACAGACTGGATGCAGAAGGAATGTTTCCCTTGGCGGGTGAGAACAGAACTAGAGGACATAATTTAAGGATAAGGGCTAAACCATTTAGGACAGAGATGAGGGGGAATTTCTTCACTCAGAGAGTGGTGAACCTGTGGAACTCATTGCCACAGAGGGCAGTGTACGCCAGCTCATTAAATATATTTAAGAGGGAATTAGATATATTTCTACGGGCAAAAGGGGTTAAGGGTTACGGAGAGAAGGCGGGGACGGGATACTGAATTAAAGGATCAGCCATGATCTCATCGAATGGCGGAGCAGGCACGAAGGGCCGAATGGCCTACTCCTGCTCCTATCTTCTATGTATCTATGTATCTATGTATCCCGCCTCCAATGGATTGGCTGAAAGGTTTGTCCAGACCTTCAAGAAGGCCATAAAGGCCATGGGTAATGAAGCCATTAACTTACAACATAAGGTGGATAGCTTCTTGTTGGCGTACAGGAATGCAACACATGCGGTCACAAATCAAACTCCCGCCATGATGTTTTTTAATAGACGACTAAGATGCCGGCTGGATTTGCTTAAGCCAAACGTCAGAAGGGACGTAGAGAACCGACAATTCCAGGGCATGAATGAAAGGCCAACTAGATCTTTTCAGATAGGTCAACAAGTTTTGGCCCGGGACTACCGTACCGAGAAATGGCAGCCTGGAACTATCGGAAAAAGGCTAGGGCCGTTGATGTATACGGTGGACATTGGGGACAGTATAAAAAGGCGCCATGTTGACCAGATCATAGGGTCAGCCACAAATGGCCAACCTACTCCACCACCTTACACGGTTAATGTTGAGACAGAGATACCCAGAACACCTACCTCCGATCTGGTAATCCTGGAATCAGATGAACCTGACACTGTCCTTCAAGCCGAATCGACCTTGCCAGAAGCACCTACTACCCCGCCGGAAGTTATGACACCACCGAGGCGTTATCCGGACAGAGTCCGGAAACCTCCAGAGAGACTGAATCTGTGAACTGTCTTGCATAAAGTTGTATATATGTTATAATGTATGTTTAATGGGGAATCAGTGGGCCAGAAATTCGCGGCCAAAGGCGTGAGTGCGCTCGGGGTACTCACGCATCTGGCCGTTGGAAATGCCGGCATTCAGCATGAACAGCGCATGCGGGGAACGCCGGCATTTCCAGACCTCGAGCGCGTGCGACTGCACAGGCAGCGCTTGCGCAGTGAACTTCGTAGATTTCATTCATGAAATCCGTGAGGGTAAGTCCTCAGAAGTTACACTTGAAAAAAGCAAGTGTAAAGTGGTTCATTGGCTGCGGAGGAAGAAACATTTTATCGTGGAGCTTCTGAAATGCAATATTTTTGTTTGGGAAAGGGAGGGAAGTTATTTTAAGAAATTTTAAGTAAGTTTTAAAGTTAAATTTTTTTTTTTTTTTTAAAGGGTTTTCAGAACGGTAGGTAGAAGGAGCAATTGTGGCTGTGTGAATGGAATGTGAGAATGAGTTATGTATGTATGTCCACATATATTCCTTTACGTATATGTATGTATGTTTTATATTCCTTTACTAATGTGTATGAATGTATGTTTTTCATTATGATTTTCAAATAAGTTACTTTCTCTGAAAGTCATAATTAAATAATACATTCATACACATAAGTAAAGGAATATATACATAACACACAAAGGAATATATACAGACATACATACTTTCAGAAGCTCCACGATAAGAAATATCTTCCTCCGCAGCCTCTGGAGCAACTGTACCCATGCTTTTTTCATGTGTAAGTTGTAAGGACTTGACCTCACTGAAAGCAGTAATGAAAGCGGCGAATTATACTGCGCACGCGCTGCCTGTGCAGTCGCACGCGTTCTGCCTCTGAACCCCTTCGTTCAGAGGACAGGAAATGCCGGTTTTCCCCAAAAGCACTGTGCATGCTGAAAACCGGCATTTCATCCGGCCAGATGCGTAAGTACCCCGACCGTACTAGCGCATTTGGAAGGGAATTACTGGGCCAACATTTTACATGTCAATAAAATGAAAAATTTAACAATTGCACGACTTGCCCCCTCGCATGTGCGACTGAGGGTCCAAGGAGGTGCATTGCGCAAGAGGTCATCATCGTACGTATCCTCACACTGTTCCCTTTGGGGAACTGTATGAAGTGGTGGAAGGATTTATGGCCGTGATTAACGCTCATTCCGTGACCGTAACCATCTTTGAACCAGCCATTAGGGTGGTTAGTCCTATGGCGGGAGGGTTTTACGGGCTCCCACAGCCCATCTGAGGGGGGGGGGCACCAACACCCACGGACGCAAGTATCCCGCTGGATGTCCACCCAGAATTTAAAGTTGGAACTCCGACTCCACTTGCCGGGACTGTCTGGAGTGGGGTTCAAAACCCTACTCCTTCTGGCCCAGTGGCGGGGATGCTCACTGCTACGCAAAAGGCCTACTCCGCACAAAAGGTGACACCCATACGTTTCCTGCGCCTTTTCCCTCCCCGTGACTGGAGCCCTATGCTGCCATTTCACGTTGCTAATCGGATTGGGCCTTTGTCATAGCGGTAGGATCCCCGCCGCTGGGCCAGATCAGGGTAGGGTTTCGAACCCCGCTCCAGACAGTCCCGGCAAGTGGAGTCGGAGCTCCGGCTCTAAATTCTGGGTTGACATCCAGTGGGATATTTCGTCCGTGGGTGTGGGTGGCCCCCCCTCCTTGTATAGCTTGTGGGAGCCCGTAAAACCCTCCCGCCATAGGACTAACCGCCCTAATGGCTGGTTCAAAGGTGGTTACAGTCACGGAATGAGCGTTAATCGCGGCATAAATCCTTCCACCACTTCATACAGTTCCCCAAAGGGAACAGTGTGAAGACACGTATGACGACGACATTGCTAAATAAATAAATGGAATTAAAAAAATTCTTTTAGGGCTTTTAAAAGTCTTTAAATTGCTTTAATTCTCTTTAAAACTACTTCAGATTACTCAAAATAATGTAAACATTTTAAAAAGTTTATAAAAGTTACCAAAATCTTCAAAAAACTTCCAAAAACCTATTTAAACTGCTGCTTTGCATGTAAAAATCCTTAGCAGCTTGACAGAAACATTGGGGGCGTGTCCAGTGAAACTGAGACCTCAAGGGGCGTGTCTCACTTACACTGCACGCTCCTGGCTTCGCGCTGGCTGCACTCCTGGGCGGCGTGACGTCATACGCTGCCCGGGATTCTTCTTTTTCATTCACCAAGTCCAGGCGTCCCTGGAGCTGATCGTCAGTAGTGCGGGGTAAGTGTAAATACGGGGCTTGCACGCGCTGCAAGCCCCGTTCTGGAATTTCTGGGCCAGTATGTTGTAAGCTAAAAAGGGAGGATTGTAGTGTATGTACCCGTCTACCTTTAAGAGAACTATTGTATGTAACCGTCCACCTTTAAGAGAACTACTTTAGGTGTTGCACTACTTTGTTGGCTTCTGTATACTGTAATACCGACGGTGACCACACCGGTATATAAGTGCTGTGTCAGGAAGTATTGGGCAGATTCGCCCTGACCTTCGAATAGTAAAGTCCTGTTTTAAGTTACTCTTGGAGTCTGTGTATTAATTAACTAAACAACCCACAGACTTTACAGGTGTGTGTTAGGACACGGGGCAGTGAGCACAGGGGGTGATGGGTGAACGGGACTGGGTGTGAGTTAGGACACGGGGCAGTGAGCACAGGGGGTGATGGGTGAACGGGACTGGGCGTGAGTTAGGACACGGGGCAGTGAGCACAGGGGGTGATGGGTGAACGGGACTGGGTGTGAGTTAGGACACGGGGCAGTGAGCACAGGGGGTGATGGGTGAACGGGACTGGGTGTGAGTTAGGACACGGGGCAGTGAGCACAGGGGGTGATGGGTGAACGGGACTGGGTGTGAGTTAGGACACGGGGCAGTGAGCACAGGGGGTGATGGGTGAACGGGACTGGGTGTGAGTTAGGACACGGGGCAGTGAGCACAGGGGGCGATGGGTGAACGGGACTGGGTGTGAGTTAGGACACGGGGCAGTGAGCACAGGGGGTGATGGGTGAACGGGACTGGGTGTGAATTAGGACACGGGGTAGTGAGCACAGGGGGTGATGGGTGAATGGGACTGGGTGTGAGTTAGGACACGGGGCAGTGAGCACAGGGGGTGATGGGTGAGCGGGACTGGGTGTGAGTTAGGACATGGGGCAGTGAGCACAGGGGGTGATGGGTGAACGGGACTGGGTGTGAGTTAGGACACGGGGCAGTGAGCACAGGGGGTGATGGGTGAACGGGACTGGATGTGAGTTAGGACACGGGGCAGTGAGCACTGGGTGATGGGTGAACGGGACTGGGTGTGAGTTAGGACACGGGGCAGTGAGCACTGGGTGATGGGTGAACGGGACTGGGTGTGAATTAGGACACGGGGCAGTGAACACTGGGTGATGGGTGAGCGGGACTGGGTGTGAGTTAGGACACGGGGCAGTGAGCACTGGGTGATGGGTGAACGGGACTGGGTGTGAGTTAGGACACGGGGCAGTGAGCACTGGGTGATGGGTGAACGGGACTGGGTGTGAGTTAGGACAAGGGGCAGTGAGCACTGGGTGATGGGTGAACGGGACTGGGTGTGAGTTAGGACACGGGGCAGTGAGCACTGGGTGATGGGTGAACGGGACTGGGTGTGAGTTAGGACACGGGGCAGTGAGCACTGGGTGATGGGCGAACGGGACTGGGTGTGAGTTAGGACACGGGGCAGTGAGCACTGGGTGATGGGTGAACGGGACTGGGTGTGAGTTAGGACACGGGGCAGTGAGTACAGGGGGTGATGGGTGAACGGGACTGGGTGTGAGTTAGGACACGGGGCAGTGAGCACAGTGGGTGATGGGTGAACGGGGCTGGGTGTGAGTTAGGACACGGGGCAGTGAGCACAGGGGGTGATGGGTGAATGGGACTGGGTGTGAGTTAGGACACGGGGCAGTGAGCACAGGGGGTGATGGGTGAATGGGACTGGGTGTGAGTTAGGACACGGGGCAGTGAGCACGGAGTGATGGGTGAACGGGACTGGGTGTGAGTTAGGACACGGGGCAGTGAGCACAGGGGGTGATGGGTGAACGGGACTGGGTGTGAGTTAGGACACGGGGCAGTGAGCACAGGGAGTGATGGGTGAACGGGACTGGGTGTGAGTTAGGACACGGGGCAGTGAGCACAGGGGGTGATGGGTGAACAGGACTGGGTGTGAGTTAGGACACGGGGCAGTGAGCACAGGGGATGATGGGTGAACAGGACTGGGTGTGAGTTAGGACACGGGGCAGTGAGCACAGGGAGTGATGGGTGAACGGGACTGGGTGTGAGTTAGGACACGGGGCAGTGAGCACAGGGGGTGATGGGTGAACGGGACTCGGTGTGAGTTAGGACACGGGGCAGTGAGCACAGGGGATGATGGGTGAACAGGACTGGGTGTGAGTTAGGACACGGGGCAGTGAGCACAGGGGGTGATGGGTGAATGCGACTGGGTGCGAGTTAGGACACGGGGCAGTGAGCACGGGGTGATGGGTGAACGGGACTGGGTGTGAGTTAGGACACGGGGCAGTGAGCACAGGGGGTGATCGGTGAACGGGACTGGGTGTGAGTTAGGACACGGGGCAGTGAGCACAGGGGGTGATGGATGAACGGGACTGGGTGTGAGTTAGGACATGGGGCAGTGAGCACAGGGGGTGATGGGTGAACGGGACTGGGTGTGAGTTAGGACACGGAGCAGTGAGCACAGGGGGTGATGGGTGAACGGGCCTGGGTGTGACTTAGGACACGGGGCAGTGAGCACAGGGGGTGATGGGTGAACGGGACTTGGTGTGAGTTAGGACACGGGGCAGTGAGCACAGGGGGTGATGGGTGAACGGGACTGGGTGTGAGTTAGGACACGGGGCAGTGAGCACAGGGGGTGATGTGTGAACGGGACTGGGTGTGAGTTAGGGCACGGGGCAGTGAGCACAGGGGGTGATGGGTGAACGGGACTGGGTGTGAGTTAGGACACGGGGCAGTGAGCACAGGGGGTGATGGGTGAACGGGACTGGGTGTGAGTTAGGACACGGGGCAGTGAGTACAGGGGGTAATGTGTGAACGGGACTGGGTGTGAGTTAGGACACGGGGCAGCAGAGTTTTGGATGAGCTCAAGTTTATAGAGGGTGGAGGCCGGCCAGGAGTGTGTTGGAATAGTCGAGTCTGGAGGTAACAAAGGCATGGCTGAGGGTTTCAGCAGCGGATGAGCTGAGGCGGGTGGAGACCGGCAATGTGAGTGTCTATAAGTGTATGTGTGTGTGAGCACTGGTGCCGGTGCATGTCTTTATCTGCATGTCTGTGAGCATGTCTGTCTGTATCTGCGAGCATGTGCTTGAGTGTGTGTACGTGTGTCTGTAAGTGTGCGTCAGCGAGCCTGTCTGTGAGATCACGGCTGATCTGTATCCTAACTCCATCCACCTGCTTTGGTCCCGTAACCCAAAATACCCTGGCCCAACAAAAATTTATCATTCTCAGTTTTGAAATTTCCAATTGACCCCCAGCCTCAACAGCTTTTTGGGGGAGAGTTCCAGATTTCCACCACCCTTTGTGTGAAGAAGTGTTTCCTGACATCACCCCTGAACGGCCTGACTCTAATTTGGTTCTGCCCCCTTGTTCTGGACTCCCCCCACCAGATGAAATAGTTTCTCTCTCTCCACCCCATCAACTCCTTTAATCATCTCAAACACCTCGATCAGATCACCCCTTAATCTTTTATACTTGAGGGAATACAGGCCCAGTCTGTGCAACCTGTCCTTGTAATTTAACCCCTTTAGCCCCAGTATCATTCTGGTGAGTCTGCGAACTCCCCCTCCGAGGCCAATATATCCTTCCTGAGGTGCGGGGCCCAGAACTGAACGCAGTGTCCAGGTGGGGTCTGACCAGAGCTCAGTACAGCTGTAATAGAACTTTCAGCCCTTCGTATTCCAGCCCTCGAGACAAACGTTCCATTGGCCTTTATAATTATTTTTTGTACCTGTCCACTGGTTTTTAGTGAATTCTCTATCCGGACCCTGAAATCTCTGCGCCGCCACAGTTCCCAGCTTCTTGCCATTTACAAAATACTCTGATCGATCTTTCTTGGGTCCACAGTGGGTAACCTCACACTCTCCCCATATTTAAGAAGTCACACAACACCAGGTTTATTTGAAATCACAAGCTTTCGGAGCGCTGCTCCTTCGTCAGGTGAAGTGGAGAAATGCATAAAGACACAGCTTATATAGTCAGAGAATCATGTCAGATGTTTACAGGTAATCTTTCTAACTGCCATTTATCACACCTCGGCAGAGAGATAATCACAGCAATTAAAGGTGTGAATGGTGTCCAAACAGGTCAGTCTGGAAAACATTACATCAAAGAACAATGAGGTGGGGTCACAAGGGGTCAAATGTTGCAGATGCTGGGGTCTGTATGAAAAACAAAAAAACAGACAAAAAACATTTTTTTTGCTGGAAATCACAGCAGGTCCGGCCACATCTGTGTAGAGAGAACAAGCCAATGACGACTCGAGTCTGGATGACCGTACGTCAGGTGGGGTTACATGTAGCGTGACATGAACCCAAGATCCCGGCTGAGGCCGTCCTCATGGGTGCGGAACTTGGCTATCAGTTTCTGCTCGACGATTTTGCGTTGTCGTGTGTCTCGAAGGCTGCCTTGGAGAATGTTTACCCGAAGATCGGAGGCTGAATGTCCTTAACTGCTGAAGTGTTCCCTGAATGGGAGGGAACACTCCTGCCTGGCGATTGTTGCGCGGTGTCCGTTCATCCGTTGTTGCAGTGTCTGCATGGTCTCGCCGATGTACCATGCTCCGGGCCATCCTTTCCTGCAACGTATGAGGTAGACAACGTTGGCCAAGTCACATGAGTATGTACCATGTACCTTGTGGGTGGTGTCCTCACGTGTGATGATGGTATCAAATCAAATCAAATCAAATCAAATCAACTTTTATTGTCATTGTTAGTGCACAAGTGCAGTACAACGAAATGTAGGCTTGCGGCTCCCGAGAGTGTACAATTTGGATGAGGACACTTAAACATTTCAACATACATTTGTACATTTGGGCAGCATGGTGGCATAGTGGTTAGTACTGTTGCCTCACAGCGCCAGGGACCCGGGTTCGAATCCGGCCTCGGGTGACTGTCTGTGTGGAGTTTGCACATTCTTCCCGTGTTTGCGTGGGTTTCCTCCGGGTGCTCCGGTTTCCTCCCACAATCCAAAGATGTGCGGGTTAGGTTGATTGGCTATGATAAAATTGACCCTTAGTGCTAGGGGGATTAAATACGTGGGGTTACGGGGGTAGGGTGGGATATGTGTTGGTGTAGGGATTACGGGGATCGGGTGGGATATGTGTCGGTGCAGGCTCGATGGGCCGAAATGGCCTCTATCTGTACTGTGGGGTTTCTGTGAATTCTGTGAATATATATTAGCATAAATATGACCATAATAAAGTGAATAAAGTGCATCGGCAGATGTGCAGGCTTTAGTGTTTATTTGTGGAGTTCAGTAGGATGACAGCCCTGGGAAAGAAGCTGTTCCTAAATCTGGTCGTACGGGTGCGAATGCATCTGTAGCGTCTTCCAGATGGTAGGAGGACGAACAGACTGTGGCTGGGGTGGGTAGGGTCTTTGATGATGGTCCGTGCGCTCCGTAGGCAGCGTTTCTGATATATATGTTCTATGGTCGGTAGCCGGGTGCCGGTAATGCGTTGGGCAGTTTTGACTACCCGCTGCAGGGCTTTCTGATCATGGGAGCTACAGCCGCCGTACCATACCGTGATACAGTTTGTCAGGATGCTCTCTATAGTGCAGCGGTAGAAGTTAGAGAGGATCGGGGGTGACAGATTACATCCCTTCAGCCTCCTCAAGAAATATAGGCGCTGCTGGGCCTTCTTCACCAGAGAGGAGGTGTTGAGGGACCAGGAGAGGTCTTCCGTGATGTGGACTCCGAGGAACTTAAAGCTGGCCACCCTTTCCACCTCTGCCCCATTGATGTGGATGGGGGTGTGACTTCCGCCTTTGGACTTCCTGAAGTCCACGATTATTTCCTTTGTTTTCTTGGTGTTAAGGGCCAGGTTGTTGTCGGCGCACCACTTCACGAGATGCTGGACCTCCTCCCTGTAGGCTGACTCATCGTTGTTGGTGATCTGGCCTACTACCGTGGTGTCATCTGCAAACTTGATGATGGTGTTGGAACCATTAACAGCCACACAGTCGTGGGTGAAGAGGGAGTAGAGGAGGGGGCTCAGCACACATCCTTGTGGGGCCCCCGTGTTCAGGGTCAGGGGGGGGAGGTGTGGTTGCCTAATTTGACAGACTGGGGTCTGTTTGTTAGGATCATCTGTGTTGATGATCTGGCATGTCTTGCAGAGGTTGCCGTGGCAGGGTTGTGTGGTGTCGTGGTCGCTGTTCTCCTGAAAGCTGGGTAATTTGCTGCGAACGATGGTCTGTTTGAGGTTAGGCGGCTGTTTGAAGGCGAGTAGTGGAGGCGTGGGGATGGCCTTAGTGAGGTGTTCGTCGTCATCGATGACATGTTGAAGGCTGCGAAGAACATGGCGTAGTTTCTCCGCTCCGGGGAAGTACTGGATGACGAAGGGTACTCTGTTGGTTGTGTCCCGTGTTTGTCTTCTAAGGAGGTCTATGCGATTTTTCACTGTGGCCCGTTGGAACTGTCGATCGACGAGTCGAGCGTCATATCCCGTTCTTACGAGGGCGCCTTTCAGCATCTGTAGGTGTCCATCGCGTTCCTCCTCGTCTGAGCAGATCCTATGTATTCGCAGGGCTTGTCCATAGGGGATGGCTTCTTTAACATGGTTAGGATGGAAGCTGGAGAAGTGGAGCATTGTGAGGTTGTCCGTGGGCTTGCGGTAGAGTGAAGTGCTGAGGTGTCCGTCTTTGATGGAGACTCATGTGTCCAAGAATGAAACTGATTCTGAGGAGTAGTCCATGGTGAGTTTGATGGTGGGATGAAACTTGTTGATGTCATCGTGTAGTCTTTTCAGTGATTCTTCGCCGTGGGCCCATATTGAACTCCATCTGCCACAGTTTTACCCACTCACTGAATCTAGTAATGTCCCTTCGCAACTTGCTGCTCCCATCCACACTATTTACTGTGGCTCCCAACCTGGTGTCGTCAGCAAATTTGGATATTTTTTTTAAACTCGTTTATGGGATGTGTGCGTTGCTGGCAAGGTCTACATTTATTGCCCATCCCCAATTGCCCTTGAGAAGGTGGTGGTGAGCCACCTTCTTGAACCGCTGCAGTCCGTGTGGTGAAGGTGCTCCCACAGTGCTGTTAGGGAGGGGGTTCCAGGATTTTGACCCAGCGACGATGAAGGAACGGCGATATATTTCCAAGTCAGGATGGTGTGTGACTTGGAGGGGAACTTGGAGGTGGTGGTGTTCCCATGCATCTGCTGCCCTTGTCCTTCTAGGTAGAAGAGGTTGTGGGTTTGGAAGGTGCTGCCGAAGAAGCCTTGGCGAGTTGTTGCAGTGCATCTTGTAGATGGTACACACTACAGCCACGGTACGCCGGTGGTGGAGGGAGTGAATGTTTAAGGTGGTGGATGGGGTGCCAATCAAGCGGGCTGCTTTGTCCTGGATGGTGTCGAGCTTCTTGAGTGTTGTTGGAGCTGCACTCATCCAGGCAAGTGGAGAGTATTCCATCACACTCCTGACTTGTGCCTTGTAGATGGTGGAAAGGCTTTGGGAAGTCACGGCTCCCGATTCCTTCATCCAAGTCATTTATAAATGTAGTGAGAAGCTGAGGGCCCAGTACAGACCCTCGGGGGACACACTCATCACCCTCCTGACAATTTGAGTACATGTCCATTATTTTTTTTTTATTCGTTTATGGGATGTAGGCATCACTGGCAGGGCCAGCATTTATTGCCCATCCCTAATTGCCCTTGAGAAGGTGGTTGTGAGCCGCCTTCTTGAAACGCTGCAGTTCGTGTGGTGAAGGTACTCCCACTGTGCAGTCATCAGCACGGACAAGGTGGGCCGAATGGCTTCCGTCTGTGTTGTAAATCTCTATGATTCTATGATACCAGTGGTGTAGCTGTATTGGAACAGCTTGGCTAGAGGCGCGGCTAGATCTGGAGCACAAGTTTTCAGCACAACAGCCGGGATGTTGTCAGGGCCCACAGCCTTTGCTGTATCCAGTGCACTGAGCCATTTCTTGATATCACGTGGAGTGAATCGAATTGGCTGAAGACTGGTTTCTGTGATGGTGGGGACCTCGGGAGGAGGTCGATATGGATCATCCACTCGGCACTTCTGGCTGAAGATGGTTGCAAACACTTCAGCCTTGTCTTTTGCACTCGTGTGCTGGGCTCCACCATCATTGAGGATGGGGATATTCATGGAGCCTCCTCCTCCCGTTAGTTGTTTAATGGTCCACCACCATTCACTTGCAGCAAGACTTCCTTACTCTTATACTCCAACCCCCTTGCAATAAAGGCCAACGTGCCATTTGCCTTCCTTACTGCTTGCTGTACCTGCATGCTCGCTTTCTGTGTTTCTTGCACGAGGACACCCAAATCTCTCTGAACACCAACATTTGAAAGTTTCGCACCATTTGAAAAATATTCTGTTTTTCAATTCTTGCTGTGAGTACATTCACTGCCAGGTTTCCCACATAACAGCGACAATTCATTTGCTGTGAAGTGCTTTGGGATTTGAAAGGAGCTCTATAAATTCAGACACTCTCTGTCTCAATCAACCACTATTCTACCCAGAACCCAACCACACATTTGTCTGAAGTTCACTGTACACCTAATCTTTCAGGTTTCCTTCTGATATATTATCTTTGTGAACAGCCCCTCGCAATATATGGGATCAGTTAATCCACTTCTTGCCAATCCTGACCATGTATCAGTGGGTTCTGTAAAACGGGGACGATCTCGATATGGGAGAATGCGGTGGATGTGGTGTATATGGCAAATTGGATCAATGCCGGTTAGAAGGGAGTGAACACAGTAGAAGTTAAGGGCAATTTCTCAGATTGGGTGGACGTGGGTAGCGGTGTCCCACAAGGTTCAGTTCTGGGACCACTCCTGTTCACTGTGTGTATCAATAAATTGGATACAGGGTAAAGGGAGAGGGGTCCAAATTTGCAGATGATGAAATAGGAGGCAGAGTAAATTATAAGGACCAAAGGAAGACTCAATGAGGTATTGATAATAGTAGAATGGACACTGTTGGATTTCATAAGCTTCTGCACAAAAGATTATCCACAATAATGAAAGTGCATGGAATTGGAGGTAACCTTGGGTTAAAGAATAGGAAAGACGCTGAGGGAATCAGTAGGGATGTAATACAGGTCAACTATCCCTTATCCGCAATTCCGAAATTCGAAAAGCTCTGAAAACCGAAAGTTTTTTCATGGAGCGTCACTCAGTGGGGAGATACTTAAACGGAGAGGAAAATGGTTGAGATTTCTTGTGCTTTAAAAAAACTGACCCTTAAATGTTCACAATACTTGTTGTATTCATACTTTGCATAAATTGTTGCACTGAAATATTGTATATTTTGTTCGATGTGACTTGTTTCTTTCAATGCGCGGTATTTCCAGTGTAAAAGCTTGAGCAGCTTGCATGGGAGTTTGCAGATTATTGCGTGGCTGGGTGCAACTTTGAGGAAACATTGCTGTTAACTATTTCTTTATAGTAATCTGGTTACCTAGCCAGGTTTGCATCCATCACTAGTGGTGTAGTTGTAGGGTAAACCCGACAGCTGCCTCTTGTCCATTTATAAGCATCATCCGTTCTGAAATCTGAAAAATTCCGAATTCCGAAACACATCTGGCCCCAAGGGTTTCGGAGAAGGGATAGTGCATCTGTATATGATTGCTTGGAGAGGGACATATTAGGGACACCCAACATGGCTTCAGAAAAGGTCATGTCTTACAAATTTGATTGTATTTTATTAAGAAGTCACCAAGTGACTTCCAAAAAGCTTTTGATAAAGTACCACACAACAGGCTTCTCTACAAGGTCGAAGCCTGTGGCATTAGCGGTGATATATTGAGCTGGATTGCGAACTGGCTGGCAGGATGTAGGCAGAAAGTAGTTATAGATGGATTTGGATCTGTTTGGAGACCGGTCACAAGTGCTGTTCCACATATATTGGTGTTGGGAATGTTGCTCTTTACTATTTTTATTAATGATCTGGATGTAGGTGTTGGGGGCACGATCTGCGAGTTTGCCCCCGAGAGCTGTGCGAGTGTAAGGACTGTAGAGGATGCTTGACTGCTTCAGGTGGATCTTGATCTGTTGTGAGATTGGGCTCACGACTGGCAAATTATGTTTAATTTGGAAAAGTGCAGTGTTCTGCATGTGGGCAGGCTTAAAACGGGGAACTATAGGCTAGTTAGCCTGATATCAGTTGTTGGGAAAATGCTGCAATCCATTATTAGCAAAGTATTAACAGGGCACTTAGAACATCATAATACAAATAGGCAGAGTCAACATGGTTTTATGAAAGAGAAATCGTGTTTAACAAATTTATTAGAGTTTTTTGAGGATGTAACTAGCAGGGTAGATAAAGGGAAATCAGTGGAGCCCTGTTCCTGGGACTAGGGACAGGTGTCACTGGCAAGGCTTGGAAGCATAAGCAGAGTCCAGGCCTGAGTTAGTACCTGGAGGGGTAACCATCAGGGAAGACAAGGTCACGGAAGGAGCCCCGAGGAGGGGCAGTTGGTGAAAAGGTCACGGAAGGAGCCCCGAGGAGGGGCGGTTGGTGAAAAGGTCACGGAAGGAGCCCCGAGGAGGGGCGGTTGGTGAGAAGGCCCGGGCGTTGGGCTGAAGGTTGTCGGACAGGAGAAATGGTGGAAATGGAATGGTGGTGCGCACAGACGCAGCGGCTTTGCTTCTCCCAGGACAGTGCTATTTATGTTTAATGTTATTTGTACTGGACTCATGGGAGCTTGCAAGATCACATTTTGTTGTTCATGTACTTGTGCATTGTACAATGACAATAAAGTTGAATTATTATTATTATTATGTAGCTTATTTGGATTTTCAAAAGGCATTCGATAAGGTGCCACATAAAAGGTTGTTGTACAAGATAAGGGCTCATGGGTTTGGAAGTAATATATTAGCATGGATAGAGGATTGATTAAAGGGCAGAAACAGACAGTAGGAATAAATGGGTCATTTTTAGGTTGGCAGGCTGTTACTGGTGGGGTGCTGCAAGGATCAGTGCTTGGGCCTCAGCTATTTACAATCTATATCAATGACTAGGATGAAGGGAAAGAGCATAATGTATCCAAGTTGATACTCTGATTGGGGGACTAGCCCTAGTAAAACTGAAGTCAATGGGAATCGGGGGGAAAACGCTCCACTGGCTGGAGTCATACCTAGCACAAAGGAAGATGGCTGTGGTTGTTGGAGGTCAATCATCTCAGCCCCAGGACATCGCTGCAGGAGTTCCTCAGGGCAGTGTCCGAGGCACAACCATCTTCAGCTGCTTCATCAATGACCTTCCCTCCAACATAAGGTCAGAAATGGGGATGTTTGCTGATGGCAGAACTGGGACCAATATCCTCGCAGGGGGGGTTGCTAGTGCTGTTGGGAAGGATTTAAACTAGTTTGTCAGTGTTGTGTATGTACCTTTAAGAGAAGAACTGATTTTATACTGCAGTACCGGCAGTGACCACACCTGTATAAAAAGCCATAGCAGGCTGCTGTACTTCAGTCTTAAGTTTACCCTCTGTTCAGTAAATACCTGTTTTATTGTTCTCCTGCAGTCCGTGTATTATTGATACTCGGACACTACAGTCAGGGGGCTGGGAACCTAAGTGTAGGCCTGGAATGAAGAGAAACAAAGCTGGAAGTGCAAGTTAGAAAAGTAGTCAGCAAAACTAGTGGGGAGCAGAAACAAAGGCCAACAGTAAAGAGGGTCAAAGTGCAGAAAAATATTAACCCAGCAAAGTTGAAGGCACTTTATCTAAATGCACGTAGCATTCGCAACAAGGTGGATGAATTAATGGCACTAATAGAAGTAAATGGGTATGATGTAATTGCCATTACAGAGACATGGTTGCAGGGTAACCAAAGCTGGGAACTGAATGTTCCAGGGTACTCAACATTTAGGAAGGACAGACAAAAAGGAAAAGGAGGTGGCGTAGCGCTGTTAATAAGGGATGAGATCGGTACGGTGGAGATAAAAGATCTTGGTTTGACAGAGCGTGATGTAGAACTGGAATCAGTTTGGGTGGAGCTAAGAAACAACAAAGGGCGGGAAACATTGGTGGGAGTTGTGTATAGGCCACCAAACAGTAATGGTAATGTAGGGCACAGTATCAATCAAGAGATTAGAAGTGCATGTAACAAGCGCAATACGGTAATCATGGGGGACTTTAATCTACATATTGACTGGGCAAATCAAATTACCACTAATGGTGTGGAGGGCAAATTCTTGGAATGCATGCTAGATGGTTTCCTGGATCAGTATGTGGAGGAACCAACCAGGGAACAGGCTATTCTGGATCTGGTGCTGTGTAATGAGAAAGGGCTAATCAATAATCTTGTGGTAAAGGGGTCTTTAGGGACAATTGACCATAATATGATTGAATTTTACGTTAAGTTTGAGAGTGATGTTGTCCAATCTGAAACTAAGGTCTTCAATCTAAACAGAGGAAACTACAAGGGTATGAGGAACAAGTTGGCCATGGTAGATTGGGAGACTACACTAAAAGGTATGAAAGTGGACATACAATGGCAAACATTCAAGGAAATAATGCATAATTTGCAACAAGCCTATATTCCTCTAGGGCATAAAAACCCAAAAGGAAAAGTGATCCAACCATGGCTAACAAAAGAAATTAAAGCTAGTATTAAGTCAAAAGAGGAAGCTTATAAAGTTGCCAGAAAAAGCGGTCAGCCTGAGGATTTGGATCTTTTTAGAAATCAGCAAAGGGGGACCAAGAAATTGATAAAGAAATGGAAATTGGAATATGAGCACAAACTAGCGAAAAATTTAAAAATGGATTGTAAAAGCTTCTATAGGTATGTGAAAAGGAAAAGACTGGCGAAGGTAAATGTAGGTCCTTTACAGTCAGAGACGGGAGAATTTATAATGGGGAATGAGGAAATGGCAGAGAAATTAAATAAATACTTTGTTTCTGTCTTCACGGAGGAAGACACAAAAAACCTCCCAGATATACGAGGAAACCAAGGGTGTGATGAGAATGAGGAACTTAAAATAAATTGTTATTAGTAAAAAACAGTACTAGTGTTGTGTCTGTGTATAATAAGACACAGACTGCAGGAGAAACGGTACAACAGGTGTTTACTCAACGTGGCTCACAGTGGAACTGCCTGTACAGATTACTACTCAGTGCTATATACAGGTGTGGTCACTGCCGGTACTACAGTATACATGAGCTGTAAAAAGTAGTTCCCCCCTTAAAGGTATATACATTACAATTCCTCCCCTTTTAGATTAACAGTACCATAACACTCATTTAACAATTAAATATCAAACTAATTACAATTAACACTTTTAACATGCAACTTTAGCTGAAAATAGTCTATTTATATATTCAGTCTTTGGGGAGGCTTCCTGATCCTTTCTGGATAGCGCCTTTCCCGAGTGTCTTGCTCTTTGTGCGGAGGCGATTCTGGCCCCCTGTCGTCGGTTGGTTAATGGGAAATAAGGAAATGGCAGATCAACTAAATGCATACTTTGGGTCAGTCTTTACGAAGGAAGACACAAAAAACCTCCCTGGGATATCGGGAAAAATAGGGACATTGGCAAAGGAGGAACTGACGCAAATCAATATCTCTAAGGATATGGTGTTAAGGAAGCTAAAGGGATTGAAGGTGGACAAATCCCCAGGGCCTGATAACATGCATCCTAGGGTACTGAAGGAGGTGGCCCTAGAGATAGCGGATGCACTAAGGATGATTTTTCAGAATTCATTAGACTCGGGAACAGTGCCGATGGATTGGAGGGTAGCTAACGTTACCCCACTATTCAAAAAGGGGGGTAGGGAAAAAGCAGGTAATTACAGACCTGTAAGCCTTACATCAGTTGTGGGCAAAATGCTGGAGTCCATCATTAAGGATGAAATAGCGGAGCACTTAGCAAATGGGGACAGGATAGGACAGAGTCAACATGGATTTACAAAGGGTAAATCGTGCTTGACTAATCTATTGGAATTTTTTGAGGGAGTAACTGGTAGAATAGATGGGGGAGAGCCAGTAGATGTGGTGTACCTGGACTTCCAAAAGGCCTTCGATAAGGTCCCACATAAAAGATTAGCATGGAAAATTGAGGCTCATGGGATAAAGGGGAAAGTTTTGGCGTGGATAGGGAACTGGCTGTCAGATAGAAAACAGAGTTGGAATAAACGGCTCATTTTCTGAATGGCAGGCAGTAACAAGTGGGGTACCACAGGGATCTGTCCTGGGCCCCCAGCTGTTCACAATTTACATTAATGACCTGGATCAGGGAGTCGGATGCAGCATTTCCAAATTTGCAGACGACACTAAACTAGGAGGGGGGGTGGGCTCAGAGGAAGAGACCAGGAAGCTCCAGAGCGATTTGGACAGACTGGGCGATTGGGCGGATAAATGGCAGATGCACTATAATGTGGACAAGTGCGAAGTTATCCACCTTGGGTGCAGGAACGGGAGGGCAAATTATTATTTAAATGGCAATAGATTGGGAGAGGGGGAAGTACAGAGAGACCTGGGTGTTCTTGTACACCAGTCACTGAAGGCGAGCATGCAGGTGCAACAGGCGGTCAAGAAGGCAAACGGTATGCTGGCCTTCATAGCAAAAGGGTTAGAATACAGGAACAGGGATACCTTGCTGCAGCTGTACAGGGCACTGGTGAGACCACACCTCGAGTACTGTGTACAGTTTTGGTCGCCTCATCTGAGGAAGGATGTTCTTGCCATGGAGGGGGTGCAGCGGCGATTCACCAGGCTGATACCAGGAATGGCGGGAATGACCTATGAGGAGAGACTATGTAGTTTAGGGATGTACACACTGGAGTTTAGAAGATTGAGAGGGGACCTCATAGAAGTGTATAAAATTCTGACAGGTCTAGACAGACTGGATGCAGAAGGAATGTTTCCCTTGGCGGGTGAGAACAGAACTAGAGGACATAATTTAAGGATAAGGGCTAAACCATTTAGGACAGAGATGAGGGGGAATTTCTTCACTCAGAGAGTGGTGAACCTGTGGAACTCATTGCCACAGAGGGCAGTGTACGCCAGCTCATTAAATATATTTAAGAGGGAATTAGATATATTTCTACGGGCAAAAGGGGTTAAGGGTTACGGAGAGAAGGCGGGGACGGGATACTGAATTAAAGGATCAGCCATGATCTCATCGAATGGCGGAGCAGGCACGAAGGGCCGAATGGCCTACTCCTGCTCCTATCTTCTATGTATCTATGTATCTATGTATCAGCTTCCGATGCTACTGTTTCTGGGGTAGATGCGACCTGTACGTTGGGTTCATCACCAGGTACGTATGGGCGAGGCATGGGGTTGACTTGTTCCTGTGACTCTAGGATCTGGTCAGCCTGGCGTCTCATGATGCTCTCCCCAACGTCCACTGTGTACATTAGTGGGCCCTGCCGTGTGCATATCGTTCCTGGCTGCCATTTTTCTGTTCGGTAGTCGCGGGCCAAGACTGGTTGCCCTACATTGAAGCTCCTTGTTGGCTTCTCATGGATGTGCTGGAACTGCTTACTCTCAACATCTCTTCGTACGTTTGGTCTGAGCAAATCCAGGTGAGATCTTAACCTTCGGTTAAAGAACATCATGGCTGGGGCCTGGTTGGTGACTGCATGTGTCGCATTCCGGTAGGCGAACAGGAAATTGTCCACCTTGTGCTGCAGCGGAATGTTGTCATTGTACATAGCCTTTATTGCCTTCTTAAAGGTTTGTACGAACCTCTCAGCCAATCCATTTGTGGCTGGATGATACGGGGTGGATGTGTAATGCATTACCCCATTCTTTTTCAAGAACCTCCGGAACCTTGAGGCAAGGATTAATCAGGGATAGTCAACATGGCTTTGTCAAGGGAAGATCATGTCTGACTAATTTGATTGAATTTTTTGAGGGGGTGACTAGGTGTGTGGATGAGGGTAACGCAGTGGATGTGGTATACATGGATTTCAGTAAGGCCTTCGATAAAGTCCCGCACAGGAGACTGGTCAAGAAGGTAAGAGCCCATGGAATCCAGGGTGCCTTGGCACATTGGATACAAAACTGGCTTAGTGGCAGAAGGCAGAGGGTGATGGTCGAAGGTTGTTTTTGTGACTGGAAACCTGTGGCCAGTGGGGTACCACAGGGATCGGTGCTGGGTCCCTTGCTGTTTGTGGTCTACATTAATGACTTGGATATGAATGTAAAGGGTATGATCAGTAAATTCGCGGATGATACTAAAATTGGTAGGGTGGTAAATAGCGAGGAGGGTAGCCTCAGTCTGCAGAACGATATAGATGGGTTGGTCAGATGGGCGGAACAGTGGCAAATGGAATTTAACCCGGAAAAGTGCGAGGTGATGCACTTTGGGGGGTCTAACAAGGCAAGGGAATACACAATGAAGGGAAAGACCCTAGGCAAGACGGAGGGTCAGAGGGATCTGGGTGTGCAGGTACACAGATCCCTGAAGGCGGCGGAACAGGTGGATAAGGTGGTAAAAAAGGCATATGGGATACTTGCCTTCATTAGCCGAGGCATAGAATATAAGAGCAAGGAGGTTATGATGGAGCTGTATAAAACACTGGTTAGGCCACAGCTGGAATACTGTGTGCAGTTCTGGTCGCCACACTACAGGAAAGATGTGATCGCGTTAGAGAGGGTGCAGAGGAGGTTCACCAGGATGTTACCAGGGCTGGAGCGCTTCAGCTATGAAGAGAGACTGGGCAGATTGGGTTTGTTTTCCTTGGAGCAGTTGAGGCTGAGGGGGGACATGATTGAGGTGTACAAAATTGTGAGGGGCATAGATAGGATGGATGCTGAGGAGCTTTTCCCCTTAGTAGAGGGGTCAATAACTAGGGGGCATAGATTCAAGGTAAAGGGCGGGAGGTTTAGAGGGGATTTGAGAAAGAACTTTTTCACCCAGAGGGTGGTTGGAGTCTGGAACTCACTGCCTGAAAGGGTTGTGGAGGCAGAAACCCTCACAACATTTAAGAAGCATTTGGATGAGCATTTGAAATGCCATAGCATACAAGGCTACGGGCCAAATGCTGGAATATGGGATTAGATTAGACAGGGCTTGATGGCCGGCATGGACACGATGGGCCGAAGGGCCTCTATCCGTGCTGTATTACTCTATGACTCTATGACTCTATGACTCTTCGGATACAAACTGTGGTCCGTTGTCGAAGCAAATCTGTTCTGGCAAGCCATTCCTGGCAAAAATGGTCCGTAGGACTGCAATAGTTTTCTCCGTGGTGGTGGAGGACATTTTGATGACCTCAGGCCATTTCGAGTGCGCATCCACGGTTATTAAAAACATTGAGTCCATGAATGGACCAGCAAAATCAATATGCACCCGTTGCCATGGAGATGAGGGCCACTCCCATGGGTGTAGAGGGGCATGTGGTGGTGCATTTTGGACTTTCTGGCATCCTGAGCAGCTCTTGATCAGGTCCTCGATTTGTTTATCGATTCCCAGCAACCACACATAAGCCCTGGCTAGGCTTTTCATTTTTACCCCTCCCAGATGACCCTCATGAAGCTCATTGAGCACCCTATCCCTTAACTTGGGTGGAATTACCACTCGGGATCCACACATCAAGGTCCCCCGGCACACTGACAGCTGTTCTCTCCTTGTCGAGAATGCTGGCAACAGTGAGTCGCCATGTGCTGGCCATCCCTTCACCGTCAAATCATATACCCGAGACAGTGTCGGGTCATTTCGGGTTTCCTTTTCGATACAAACGTTAGTTACCGGTAGGTATTCAACTATAGTCGAATGGAATATTTCGACAGGATCCACTGCTGGTGCTTCCTCCGCAGTAGGCAGTGGTAGGCGTGATAGCCCATTAGCATTTCCATGCTGTTTCGTGCCCTTATATTCAATCTCATAGTGGTGCGCCCCTAGAAAAAGTGACCATCTTTGTAGTCGTTGCGCAGTCATCACCGGAACGCCCTTCTTCGGATTAAAAATGGAGACAAGAGGCTGGTGATCAGTCAGCAAGGTGAATTTCTGCCCGTGCAGATAGTGATTGAACTTTTTCACTCCCCACACTAGGCTGAGGGCCTCCCTGTCAATCTGAGCATAGTTACGCTCGGCTGAGGTTAGTGATCGTGACGCAAAGGCTATTGGCCTCTCTGAGCCGTCTGAGAATTTGTGCGACAGCACCACTCCACTGCTGTAGGGTGACGCATCACATGCCAACCGAATAGGTAAGGCCGGGTTGTAATGGGCCAATACCTCTTTCGATGTGATTAGTGTTTTGCTCTTCTGGAAAGCTCGTCTACATTTGTCACTCCACTTCCATGGCACCCCAGTTTGCAGTAGGGTGTTCAGTGGGTATAGTATTGTAGACAAATTTGGCAAGAACTTATGGTAGTAGTTTACCAGCCCGAGGAACGACCTCAGTTGTGACACATTTTCCGGTGCTGGAGCCTTGACTACTGCCTCAATCTTCTCTGGGGACTTATGTAACCCCTCTTTATCGATAACGTGGCCACAATACGAGATCTGTTTTCTAAAAAACTCGCATTTGGGGCGGTTAGCTCGGAGCCCATATTCCTGCAATCTAGTGAGCACCTGCTCCAGGTTGGCAAGGTGATCACTGTCATTTTCGCCCGTGACCAGGATGTCGTCCAAATAACACTGGGTCCCTGGGATCCCTTGCAGGACTTGTTCCATTGCCCTCTGCCAAATAGCCGGAGCTGATGCTACCCCGAATACCAGCCGGTTGTATTGGTAGAGACCTTTATGGGTGTTGATTGTGAGATATTTTTTTGATGCTTCTTCTACCTCCATTTGCAGATACGCCTGGGCCAGATCAATCTTAGTGAAGCGTTTCCCTCCAGATAGCGAGGCGAAAATATCTTCAATCCGCGGAAGTGGATATTGTACGGTGTGAAGGACCGGGTTCACTGTTACCTTAAAGTCCCCACAGATGCGAACCTTCCTTGGTTCCCGAGGCGTGCTGCTCAACGACTTTTTCATCACAGGGATGATGGGTGTAGCCCACTCACTCCAGTCTACCTTGGACAGTACACCTGAACGTTCCAGACTCTCCAGCCCTGCTTTGACGGCTGGGCGGATCGCATAAGGTCTGGCCTTCAAAAATTTTGGGCTTGCGTTTTCTTCAATTTTAATCGTCGCTGTCATGCCTTTTAGTGTTCCGAGTCCTTGCTGAAACACTTCTTTCGCGTCAGTTAGGATCTTTGACAGTTGCCCAGGTGTGACGTCGTCATCCTTTTTGTCAGCCACAGTCAGTGCCTGTATGGAATGCCAATCCAGTTGTATTTTCCGGATCCATTCACGTCCCAGTAATGGTGGTCCTCCATCTTGCAATACATACAGGTCTAGTTTTGGTGTTTCCTTACCGTTATACATAACGGTCACCCTTATTTTTCCTTCGGTGTAGACTTTTTGCCCCGTGTACGTCTTCAAAATAATTTTTGTGTCTCTCAAGGGTATGTGTGAGAATAGCCGCTCATAGTCCCGTCGGTTTATGACAGTTAAGGCTGATCCTGTGTCCAATTCCATCTTTACCTGGACTCCTGCTATCTTGAGAGTGACCCAAATGGTTCGGTGATCTTCCATTGTGATTACATTATGTCGTTTCAGACAACTCAGTTCCCTGCTTTCGGAGTTGTTATCACTCTTTTGTTCGTCTGAACTATTCTCCGTTATCTTATGTACCTTCTTGTACTTTTCTTTGGTAGGCTTCTTATTGCTGGTTTTCTTTCCCGACCTGCAGACTCGTGCTATGTGTTCTACTTTTCCACACTGTCTGCACACTTTGTCTTTGAACCAGCAATCATTCTGGTCGTGTGTTGTTCTGCCGCAGCGATAGCACTTCTCTGTTCCATATGACATTTTGTTTGTGCCATATTCTTGCGGTCTCTGTTGTATCTCTGCAGCGCCCCGTGCTGCTGCTTCATATGATACCGTAATGCTGAAAGCCTTTTCCAGCGTAAGGTCCTTTTCAGATAAAAGCCGTTTCTGGGTTCCTTCACTTTGAAGCCCACACACAAACTTGTCCCTTAAGGTATCTGCCAGTCCCGCTCCAAACTGGCAGTGTTTCGATAGTTTGCGCAGTTCTGTTAAATAATCAGCATTGCTTTCATCCTTATGCTGGTTCCATTTGTGAAACTTGAATCTTTCTGCTATCAGCAGCGGTGTGGGGTTTAAATGTTCCTGTAGTATCGTTACTATGTCTTCAAAACTCTTTTCCATTGGCTTCGTTGGGGTTACTAGATTTCGTAATAAACCATACGTCTTTGCACCATTAAATTTAACAATACCAACGCTTTCTTGTCATCTGACACCTCATTTGCCTTGTAGTACACCTCTATTCGTTCGACATATGTAGTCCAATCTTCGACTTCATTGTCAAATGCGGTGATACTGCCACTCTTCGGCATTTTGGGTGTGGTTTAAAATGGCGTCTCCCGCGCTTTCCTTCCTCCCCCGCTGCTGCCAATGCCGCTCCCGGCGGCTCTCATGGCAATGGTGGCACCTTGTAGGTTTCACGCGCTTCTCCTGCGCTGCTGCCAACGCCGCTCTCGGCGGTCCTTGTGGCAATGGCGGCGCCTCACGGGTTTCTGCGCGTCTCTCTCTCCCTCTCTTCGATGCTGCTCGGCCCATGAACACCGGCTGCGCCCTGTGCGCTCTGCCCTCTCTCTCTCTCCCCCGTCGACGCTGCTCGGCCCTTTGCTGTGCCGCTCGGTCGGGCTCTAGCCCGCCGCTGTCCGGGAAGGGTCTGCGCACTACCTGTTGCCAGCCCGTTTCGCTGGACCACCTCGACTGGAAAGCCAAGCCTGGCTCTCGACAGCCTCCCCCGCAATTCTCGAGTCTCTGCTGGATGACTGGGCGGTTGCCCGTGGTCGACGCCCGAGTCTCTGGCCTTGACCTCCAATCCACTGATCTCCAGGAACGAATCCCCGGGAGGTGATGTAGAGTTGCAGGTAGGTTCGAACTTGCCTTTTCGCCAATGTTGTGTCTGTGTATAATAAGACACAGACTGCAGGAGAAACGGTACAACAGGTGTTTACTCAACGTGGCTCACAGTGGAACTGCCTATACAGATTACTTCTCAGTGCTATACAGGTGTGGTCACTGCCGGTACTACAGTATACATGAGCTTTAAAAAGTAGTTCCCCCCTTAAAGGTATATACATTACAACTAGCAAAAGTAATGGGACTAAAAGTCGATAAATCCCAAGGACCGGATGACCTACATCCTAGGGTTTTGAAAGAGGTGGCCATTGGAATAGTGGACGCTTTGGTTGTCATCTTCCAAAATTCTATAGATTCTGGAACTGTTTAAAGGGAAGTAAGGTCCCTAGTATATTTAATATTCTTCAATTTAAAGGAAGTAAAGGGAGTAAATTAAGGGTAGGACATGGCAGGGCAGCTCAGCAGTGTGGAGTGCTCCTCCTGTGCTATGTGGGAGGTCAGGGACACTTTCGGTGTCCAGGGCGAACACGTGTGCAGGAAGTGTCTCCAGCTGCAGCTACTCGAAATCCGCGTTTCGGAGCTGGAGCTGTGACTGGAGTCACTGTGGAGCATCTGCAAAGCTGAGATCTTCGTGGATAGCACGTTTAACGGGGTGGTCATACTGCAGGTAAAGAGTGCACAGACAGACAGGGAATGAGTGACTGCCAGGCAGAGTAAAAGAACTAGGAAGGTAGTGCAGGAGTCCCCTGGGTCCATCTCCCTCTCCAACAGATTTTCTGTTTTGGATTCTGCTGGGGAAGATGGTTTCTCAGGGGAATGCAGCAAGAGCCAAGTCCATGGCAGTATGAGTGGCTCAGCTGCACAGGAGGGGAGGACAAAGAGAGGGTGAGCAATAGTGATAGGGGATTATTTCATAAGGGGAACAGATAGATGTTTCTGTGGCCGCAGACGTGACTCCAGGATGGTATGTTGCCTCTCTGCTGCCAGGGTCAAGGATGTCACTGAACGGTTCCAGGGCATTCTGAAGGGGGAGGGTGAACAGTCAGAGGTCGTGGTTCACATTGGTACCAACGACATGGGTAGGAAGAGGGATGAGGTCCTGCAACAAGAATTTAGGGAGCTAGGTAGCAGATTAAAAAGCAGGACCTCAAAGGTTGTAATCTCTGGATTACTCCCAGTGCCACGTGCTAGTGAGTATAGGAATAGGAGGATAGAGCAGATGAATGTGTGGCTAAAGAGTTGGTGCAGGAGGGAGGGCTTTAGTTTCCTGGATCACTGGGTCTGCTTCTGGGGAAGGTGGAACCTGTACAAGTCGGACGGGTTGCACCTGAACTGGAACGGGACCAACATCCTTGCAGGGAGGTTTGCAAGTGCTGTTGGGGGCCGTTTAAATTAACTTGACAGGGGAATGGGATACTGTTGAATCCGTGATTCTTAAAGGATGATGTTTTCCAATAACTAGACGGAGGCTGTAAATTAACAATCAACAGGTGTTTACTGGAGGAGGGTAGTCTAAAGACTAACAGTACAGAGGCATGCTCAAGGCTTATATGCATGTGTGGTCACTGCCGGTACTACAGTATACAGGAGCTGTAAAAGTAGTTCTCTCTTAAAGGTACATACACTACAATTCCTCCCCTTTTAGATTAACAGTACCCATAACATTCAAATAACAATTAACACTTTAACATGCACAGTAACTGAAATCGTCCATTTATAGATACAGTCTTTGGGGCGGCTTCCTGATCCTTTCGGGATAGCGCCTTTCCTGAGGTTCTTGTTCTTGGTGCGGAGACGATTCTGGCCCCCTTTCATCGGTTAGTTCATCAGTTTCCGCTGCTACTGTTTCTGAGGTAAATGCTACCGGTATGTCGGGTTCATCACCAGGTATGCGAGAAATGGGGTTGACTTGTTCCTGTGACGTTAGGATCTGGTCGACGTGGCGTCTCACAATGTTCTCCCTGACATCCACTGTGTACATTAGTGGCCCCTGCCATGTGCATATCGTTCCGGGTTGCCATTTCTCTGTTCGGTAGTCGCGGGCCAAGACTGGTTGTCCTACATTGAAGCTCCTTGTCGGCTTCTCATTGATGTGCTGGAATTTCTTATCCTCAACATTCCTTCGCACATTTGGTCTGAGCAAATCCAGACAAGATCTCAACCTTCGGTTAAAGAACATCATGGCCGGGGTCTGGTTGGTAACTGCATGTGTCGCATTTCTGTAGTCTAACAGGAAATTGTCCACCTTATGCTATAGTGGAATGTCATCGTCGCACATGGCCCTTACTGCCTTTTTAAAGGTTTGTACGAACCTCTCAGCCAATCCATTTGTGGCTGGATGATACGGGGCGGATGTGTAATGCCTTACCCCATTCCTTCTCATAAATTTCCGAAACTCTTTGGACACAAACTGTGGTCCGTTATCAGAGCAAATCTGCTCTGGCAAGCTGCTCCTGGCAAATATGGTCCGTAGGACTGCAATCGTTTTCTCCATAGTGGTGGAGGACATTTTGATCACCTCAGGCCATTTCGAGTGCGCATCCACTGCTATTAAGAACATTGAGTCCATGAATGGACCAGCAAAATCAATATGCACCCGTTGCCATGGCGAGGAGGGCCACTCCCATGGGTGTAGGGGGGCATGTGGTGGTGCATTTTGGACCTTCTGGCATCCTGAGCAGCTCTTTGTCGGGTCCTCGATTTGCTGATCGATCCCCAGCCACCACACATAAGCCCTAGCAAGGCTTTTCATTTTCACCCCTCCCAGATGGCCTTCGTGAAGCTCATTGAGCACTCTCTCCCTTAACTTGGGTGGAATTACCACTCGGGATCCACACATCACTGTCCCCTGGCATACTGACAGCTGTTCTCTTCTGGATGAGAACGCTGGCAACAGTGAGTCGCCATGTGTTGGCCATCCCTTCACCGTCAAATCATATACCCGAGAGAGTGTCGGATCATTTCGGGTCTCCTTCTCTATATCCGCGTTAGTTACTGGCAAGCGTTCAATTATCGACGAATAAAATATTTCGATAGGGTCCACTGCTGGTGCTTCCTCCGCAGTAGGCAGTGGCAGGCGTGATAGCCCATCAGCGTTTCCATGCTGTTTCGTGCCCTTATACTCTATTTCATATTGGTTCGCCCCTAGAAAAAGGGACAATCTTTGTAGCCGTTGTGCAGTCATCACCGGAACGCCCTTCTTTGGATTAACAATGGAGACAAGTGGTTGGTGGTCAGTCAGCAAGGTGAACTTCTGCCCATGTAGATAGTGGTTGAATTTTTTTACTCCCCATACTAGGCTGAGGGCCTCCCTGTCAATCTGGGCGTAGTTGCACTCGGTTGAGGTTAGTGACCGAGACGTAAAGGCTACTGGCCTCTCCAACCCATCTGGGAATTTGTGCGATAGCACCGCTCCAATACCATAGGGTGATGCATCACACGCCAACCGAATTGGTAGTGCCGGGTTGAAATGGGCCAACACCTCTTTTGATGTGATCAATTCTTTGCACTTCTGGAAAGCTCGTTTACATTCGTCATTCCACTTCCATGGTACCCCCGTTTGCAGTAGGGTGTTCAGTGGGTGTAATACTGTAGACAAATTTGGCAAGAACTTATGGTAGTAGTTCACCAGCCCGAGGAACGACCTCAGTTGTGACACATTTTCCGGTGCTGGAGCCTTGACTACTGCCTCAATCTTTTCAGGGGATTTATGTAACCCCTCTTCATCAATGACGTGGCCACAATACGAGATCTGCTTCTGGAAAAACTCGCACTTGTGGCGATTAGCTCGTAGCCCATATTCCTTTAATCTAGTGAGCACCTTCTCCAGGTTGGCGAGGTGATCACTGTCATTTTCGCCCGTGACCAGGATGTCGTCCAAATAACACTGGGTACCTGGAATCCCTTGCAGGACTTGATCCATTGCCCTTTGCCAAATAGCCGGAGCCGATGCTACCCCAAACACCAGCCGGTTGTATTGGTAGAGACCTTTATGAGTGTTGATCATGAGGTATTGTTTCGAGGCTTCTTCTACCTCCATTTGCAGGTACGCCTGGGCCAGATCAATCTTAGTGAAGCGTTTACCTCCAGATAGTGAGGCGAAAATATCCTCAATCCGTGGAAGCGGATATTGTACCGTGTGAAGGACTGGGTTCACTGTCACCTTAAAATCCCCACAGATGCGGACCTTCTTTGGTTCCCCAGGCGTATTACTCAACGACCTCTTCATTACAGGAACGATGGGTGTAGCCCACTCGCTCCTGTCCACTTTGGACAGTACTCCTGAACGTTCCAAACCTTCCAGCTCTGCTTCGACGGCTGGTTGGATCGCATAAGGCACCGGTCTGGCCTTAAAAAACTTTGGGCTTGCATTTTCCTCTATTTTAATTGTCGCTGTTATGCCTTTTAGTGTTCCGAGTCCCTCCTGGAACACTTCTTGTGCATCAGTTAGCATTTTTGACAGTCGTCCAGGTGTGACATCTGTTAAGTCCGTGAATGATTTAGACACGGACTAGCAGGAGTGAAAACAAACAGATGTTTACTGGTGGAAGTCCATAACGAATCTAACAAAACAGAGGCTCTCTAGCGCCTTTTATACAGGGGTGGTCACTGCCAGTATTGCAGTCTGAGACCAGTTATTCTCTTAAAGGTACATACACAACAATTCCTCCCCTTTTAGATAAACAGTACATAACATTCATTTAACACTAATGATAACGAATTACAATCACAATTACTGTTGCTAGATACATTGGTTAAGTTTAAGCAATTATAAGTTCAGTCTTTGAGGAGGCTTCCTGATTCTGTCTGGGTAACGCCTCTTTGGAGTATCAGGTTCTTCTGGCAATGTTGAGTCGAAATCAATGTCGTTGTTTGGTTCATCTGCTTCCAATATTACCGGTTCTGCGGTAGCTGCAATTGGAACGTCGATTTCATTACCAGGTGCATCAGATCGTGGTGTGGAGTTGACGTTTTCCAGTGACTCTAGAATCTGGTCAGCATGGCGTCTTACAATGCTCTCCCCAACGTCCACGGTATACATGAGAGGTCCTTGTCGTGTACAAATCGTTCCTGGCTGCCATTTCTCAGTGCGGTAGTCCCGGGCCAAAACTGGTTGACCTATCTTAAAACTCCTGGTCGGCCTTTCATTCATATTCTGAAACTGCCTGTTCTCCACATCTCTTCGGAAGTTTGGCTTAACCAAATCCAAGCGGCATCGTAGTCTTCGATTGAAGAACATCATGGCTGGAGTTTGGTTGGTAACCGCATGTGTCGTTGTCCACCTTGTGTTGTAGGGGTATATCTTCATTACACATTGCCTTGATAGCCTTCTTGAATGTTTGGACAAACCTCTCGGCCAATCCATTAGTGGCTGGATGATATGGGGCAGATGTGTAATGCTTAACACCATTGTTCTTTAAGAACCTCCGGAACTCTTCAGACACAAACTGTGGTCCATTGTCAGAGCAAATCTGTTCAGGCAGCCCATTCCTGACGAATATGATTCGTAAAACTGCGATAGTTTTTTCCGTGGTGGTTGAGGACATTTTTATTACCTCTGGCCACTTTGAATGTGCATCCACTGCAATTAAAAACATCGAGTCCATGAAGGGACCAGCAAAATCAATGTGCACCCTTTGCCATGGGGATGAGGGCCACTCCCATGGATGCAGAGGAGCTTGTGGTGGGGCGTTTTGGACCTTCTGGCATCCTGCACAGCTCTTGGTCATCTCTTCGATTTCTCTATCGATTCCCGGCCACCACACAAACGCTCTGGCTAAGCTCTTCATTTTTACCCCACCCAGATGACCCTCATGAAGCTCATTGAGCACTCTATCTGTCAACTTAGGTGGAATTACTACTCTGGATCCACACGTCAAGGTTCCTCTGCACACTGACAGCTGTTCTCTTCTTGACGAAAATGCTGGCAGCAGTGGTTCGCCATGTGCTGGCCATCCCTTCACCGTTAAATCATAGACCCGTGATAGTGTCGGGTCATTCCGTGTTTCCTTTTCTATGTTTGCATTCGTCACAGGGAGACATTCGGCTATGGTCGAGTGGAATAACTCCATTGGATCCACTGCAAGGTCTTCTTCTTCCACCGTCGGCAACGGTAGACGTGACAATCCATCAGCATTTCCATGCTGTTTAGTTCCCCTGTACTCGATGTCATATTGGTGTGCCCCTAGGAAAAGGGACCATCTCTGCAGCCGTTGTGCTGTCATTATCGGTACGCCCTTCTGAGGGTTGAAAATGGAGACAAGAGGTTGATGATCGGTTAGTAGAGTAAAATTTTGACCCTGCAGATAGTGATTGAACTTCTTCACCCCCCACACTAGGCTGAGGGCCTCTCTGTCAATCTGGGCGTAGTTACGCTCGGCAGAAGTTAACGAGCGTGACGCAAAAGCTATCAGCCTCTCCAAACCATTAAGGAATTTATGTGGCAGTACCGCCCCAATGCCGTAGGGAGACGCATCACACACCAGCCTGATTGGCAATGCTGGGTTGTAGTGAGCCAATACTTCCTTCGAAGTGATTAAGTCCTTACTCTTCTGAAAAGCACGTTTACAATCATCGCTCCATTTCCATGCTACCCCCGTTCATAGCAGGGCATTCAGTGGATGCAGAATTGTCGACAAATTCGGCAAAAACTTATGATAGTAATTCACCAACCTGAGGAATGACCTCAGTTGCGACACATTTTCAGGCGCTGGGGCCTTAACAACCGCTTCAATTTTGTCAGGGGACTTATGTAACCTCTCTTCATCAATCACGTGGCCACAATACGATATCTGTTTCTTAAAATATTCGCACTTGAGGCGGTTGGCTCGCAGCCCATGTTCCTGTAGTCTAGTGAGCACCTGTTCTAGGTTGTTAAGGTGTTCACTGTCATCTTCACCTGTTACAAGGATGTCGTCCAAGTAACACTGAGTCCCCGGAATCCCTTGCAGGACTTGTTCCATCGCTCTTTGCCATATCGCCGGAGCCGATGCTACTCCGAATACCAATCGATGATATTGGTAAAGACCTTTGTGAGTGTTTATCATGAGATACTTCCTAGAGGACTCTTCAACATCCATCTGCAAATATGTTTGTGCTAGGTCAATTTTTGTAAAACGCTTCCCTCCAGACAGTGAGGCAAAGATGTCTTCTATCCTTGGAAAAGGATATTGTACTGTGTGAAGGACAGGGTTCACCGTCACCTTGAAATCCCCACAGATGCGAATCTTCCTTGGCTCTCCGGACTTATTGCTTAACGTTTTTTTCATGACAGGAACGATGGGTGTCGCCCACTCGCTCCAGTCGACCTTAGACAACACGCCCGCCTTCTCCAGATTCTCCAGCTCTGCCTCGACGGCTGGACGAATTGCATATGGTACCGGTCTCGCTTTGAAAAACTTGGGAACTGCATTCTCTTCTATTTTTAACGAGGCGGTTATGCCTTTAAGCGTGCCCAGTTCTTGTTGAAATACCTCTTTGGCGTTAGCTAAGATTGTTGACAATCGTCCAGGAGTGACGTCTTCATCTTTTTTACCGTCCACCGTCATTGCATGAATGGAATGCCAATCTAAGTTTATCTTCCTGATCCATTCCCGTCCCAATAACGGTGGTCCACCATTTGGCAGTATGTCGAGATACAATTTCCGTATTTTCTTGCCATTGTATTCGACAGGCACCCTTATTTTTCCTCTGGGGTATACTTTTTGCCCCGTATACGTCATCAAGACGATGGATGTCTCTCTCAAGGGTATGTGTGAAAATAGCCGCTCATAGTCTCGTCGATTCATGACAGTTAGCGCTGATCCTGTATCCAATTCCATTTTAATTGGGACCCTGCTATCGTGAGGGTGACCCAAATGGTTCGGTGATCCTCTTTTGCAATTACATTGTGAAGTTTGAGACAGCTTAATCTCCTGTTCTCGGATTCACTATCGCTCATCTGGTCTTCGGAACTACTGTCCGTCATCTTTTGTACTTTCTTGTACGGTTCCTTAGTAGCCTTTTTGTTGTCGCTGGTCTTCTTCCCAGACCTACAAACTCGTGCAATGTGTCCAATCTTCCCGCATTGTCTGCATATTTTGTCTTTGGACCAGCAGTCCTTCTGGTCATGGTTAGTTCTGCCGCAGCGATAACATTTGGCAAATCCCCATGTCATTTCGTGGGTGCTGTATTCCTGTGGTTTTTGTTGAATTTCTGCAGCTCCCCTGACTGCTGCTTCATATGATACTGCCATGCTGAAAGCCTTATCTAGCGTCAGCTCTTTTTCTGCAAGTAACTTCTTCTGTGTTCCTTCACTCAGGAGTCCACAGACAAATTTGTCCCGTAGGGTATCTGCCAGTCCTGCTCCGAACTGGCAGTGCTTTGATAGCTTGCGTAGTTCCGTAAGATACTCAGCATTGCTCTCATCTTTGTGCTGAGTTCTCCTGTGGAATTTAAATCTTTCTGCTATCAACAGCGGTGCAGGGTTTAAGTGCTCCTGTAGAACAGCAACAATTTCGTTAAAACTCTTCGCCTTCGGTTTGGCTGGAGTAATCAGGTCCCGCAATAGGCCGTACGTTCTAGCACCCATTAAGTTTAACAATACCGATGCCTTTTTCCCCTCCGCTATATCGTTTGCCTCGAAATATACCTCTACTCTTTCCACATACGTGGTCCAGTCCTCTAATGTATTATCAAAAGCAGTGATACAGCCAGTCTTCGGCATCTTGCAAATCAAAAATGGCGCCTCCCGCGCTTTGCCTTCTTCTCCGATTTAACAAAATGGCGCCTCCCGCGCTTTTCCTTCTTCCCCGCTGTTGTTAGCGCTGCTTTCCACGGTTTCCTGCGCATTAAATATTAATTCGTTTTCTTTTATTATCTTCCCGTCATGGAGCGGACCCTCTGGAACACTTCCCTCCCTCTTCTGAGGTCCGAACGCTGCCCAGCTTCGAAACCCCGGCCGCGCCCTATATGCTCCACCCTCTCTCTCTCTCCTTGCTTCCCGACTCGCTGCCCGGCCCCGTTGCAGCCCAGGAAGGATCAGAGCACTACCTGCCACCAGCCCGATTAGCTGGGAAACCATGGACCGAGGAATCCAGCCTGGCTCTGGAAAGTCGCTCCTGCAAAGCCTTGAACCCGATGATTGACGGTCGACGCCCGTTCCTCGAGTTTCAATGGACTCTATTTTTTTTTTTTCTTCCGACCTTCAACGTCGTCGGAGCTGCTGCTGAGTTGCAGGTAAGTTCTTTCTACCTCACCACCAGTGTTAAGTCCGTGAATGATTGAGACACTGACTAGCAGGAGAGAAACAAACAGAACTTTACTGGTGAAAGGCATAAACGAATCTAACAAAACAGAGGCTCTCTAGCGCCTTTTATACAGGGGTGGTCACTGCCGGTATTGCAGTCTGAGACCAGTTATTCTCTTAAAGGTACATACACAACAACATCGTCATCCTTTTTGGCCTCAACCTTCAGTGCCTGTATGGAATGTCAATCTAATTGTATCTTCCGGATCCATTCACGTCCTAGTAGTGGTGCTCCTCCATCTGGCAATACATATAGGTCCATTTTTGGTATTTCCTGGCCTTTGTATATCACGTTCACCCTTATTTTTCCTTTGGGGTAGACTTTTTGCCCTGTGTACGTCTTCAAGACAATCTCTGTAGCTTTCAAGGGTATATGTGAGAATAGCCGCTTGTAGTCCCTTTTGTTTATGACTGTTAGGGCTGATCCTGTGTCCAATTCTATTTTTACTTGGACTCCGTCTATCTTGAGCGTGACCCAGATAGTCTGGTGATCCTCCATTTTGATTACCTTATGTAGTTTCAGACAACCCAGCTCCTTGCTTCTGGAGTCTGTATCACTTTTCTGTTCGTCTGAACTACTGTCCATCACCTTATGTACCTTTTTGTACTTCTCCTGTGGAGATTTCTTGCTGTTGGTTTTCTTCCCTGACCTGCAGACTCTTGCTATGTGTCCTGCTTTTCCACACTGTCTGCACACTTGGTCCTTGAACCAACAATCCTTCTGGTCGTGTGTTGTTCTGCCACAGCGATAACACTTCCCTGCTCCATATGACATTTCATTGGTGCCATATTCTTGCGGTCTCCGTTGTATCTCCGCAGCGCCCCGTGCGGCTGCTTCGTGTGATACTGCCATGCTGAAAGCCTTGTCCAGCGTAAGATCCTTTCCTGATAGAAGCCGTTAATGGGTTCCTTCACTTTGAAGCCCACACACAAACTTGTCCCTTAGCGTATCTGCTAGTCCCAATCCAACTGGCAGTGTTTTGATAGCTTGCGCAGTTCTGTTAAGTACTCAGCATTACTTTCGTCTTTATGCTGGTTCCTTTTGTGGAACTTAAATCTTTCTGCTATCAGCAGCGGTGTGGGGTTTAAATGGTCCTGTAGGATTTCCACTATGCTTTCGAAATCCTTATCCACTGGCTTCTCTGGGGTTATTGGGTTTCGCAGTAAGCCATAAGTTTTTGCACCCATGGAATTCAACAAAACCAGTGCTTTCCTAGCATCTGGCACTTCATTCGCCTTGCAGTACACCTGAATGCGTTCCACATATGTCGCCCAATCTTCGACTTCATTGTCGAACGCAGTGACACTGCCACTCTTCGGCATCCCTGGGTGTGGTTAAGCTGTCCAAAATGGCGTCTCCCGCGCTCTCCCTTCTTCTCCGCTGGCTTAAAATGGCGTCTCCCGCGCGTTCCTTTCTTCCCGCGCTTGCCCTTCTTCTCCGCTGCGGCTTCTAAAATGGCGTCTCCCGCACTCTCCCTTCTTCTCCGCGGCTCAATGGCATCTCCCGCACTTCCTTTCTTTCCCTGCGGATGGCGCTCGGCCCGTGAGCCCTGGCTGCGCTCTGCGCGTTCTCCTGTGCGCCTTTCTCGTTGCCGCCGCTCGGTCCTGAACCCCAGCTGTGCTTTACCCTCTCTCTCTTTTTTGTTTTCCGTCGACGCCGCTCGGTCTTCAACCCCCGGCTGCACCCTGTGCACTTCACCCTCTCTCTTACCCCGTCGACGCTGCTTGGCCTTTTCTGTGCCATCGCTCGGCTCCAGCCGCCGCTGTCCGGGAAGTGTCTGCGCTGTACCTGTTGCCAGTCTGTTGCTGGATCGTCGTGGCTGGAGAACCAAGCCCAGCTCTCAACAGCCTCCCCTGCGATGTTCACTCTCTGCCGGATGACTGGGCGGTTGCTCGTGGTCGATGCCCGTGCTTCTGGCCTCGACTTTCTTCCACCGTCCTTCCGGAGCGAATCCTTGAAAGGAAATGCAGAGTTGCAGGTAGATTCGAATCGACCTCGTCGCCACTGTTGAATCCGTGATTCTTAAAGTATGATGTTTTCCAATAACTAGACGGAGGCTGTAAATTAACAATCAACAGGTGTTTACTGGAGGAGGGTAGTCTAAAGACTAACAGTACAGAGGCATGCTCAAGCCTTATATACAGGTGTGGTCACTGCTGGTACTACAGTATACAGGAGCTGTAAAAGTAGTTCTCTCTTAAAGGTACATATGTTAAATCTGTGAGTTGTTCAAGTAATTAATACTGAGACTTAATCAGTAACAATAAAACAGGTCTTTACTGGTTGGAGGTAGGGACTATACGTAGGTCTTTACTTCATGCCCACAGGTGGGAACTGAGGGGGATCAGTACCCACAGTACTATTTATACCCCTATGGCCAGGAGTGGTACTGCGTATCACTACGCCCAACAAGTAGTGCAGTCCTGTCCATAGGTTCAAAGTAGCACACATATTACATACACAACATTCCTCCCTTCCTAGCTTTACAGTCATCTCCCCATTTAACATAACGTAATAACATATATACATATATAACTTCAGGATTACATAACAGAATAACATAGATACATAGATAACTTCATGTCAAAACAGATCACAGATTCAGTCTCTGCGGAAAACAGTTCACAGATTCAATCTCTGTGGTGGAGTTGGTTCACGTTGCTGGAGTGACTCATTCAATAGTCCTTCCATGGATTTAACAGTTTGAACTTCCGAACTGAATTGGCTCCGTTCGGAGGGACCACGTGTGTGATCTGGTAGAGGTAATAATGGTTCAGATGGGTCATCTTCTGTTTCGACTTTTCCTTTTCTGCTTCTTGGAGACTCTCTGGGCTCCACTGTCAGATGCCAGCTGCATGCGCAGTTCCTCCTTTTCTCCCTCCTTTTTCCGTAGTAGAGCCACCTTCTCCCGATGTTCCGTAGACTTTCGGTGCTCCTCCATGATTTCTGTATGGTGGGAGTCGAAGTTACAAGTTGGGCAGGACAGGACATAGTAATATTCGGTGTCGTCCTGATCTAGGCCAGCGAGAGGGTCTTCTATTTCCTCCATACCCAGCTGGGCGTTAGCCAGCTTTTGTTCCAAGTCCAGACATCTTTCCTGAAGAGACTTCTTCATGCGTACCTCTTCATCCAGCTTTTTCTGGGCTTTCAGCAAGTCGTTTACTAATGACCTCATTTGAGATTTTACTACTTCAACTTCTTTTGGAGATTGATTGATCAGACTATTCAATCCCTCTACCGGAGCAGCTGTTTCAGCGGTCTGTTGTTCTACGTTGATGTGAGTCAGCGTACTTTTGGCATCCAAGGGCTGCTCTGTTGCAGTCATCTCAGTCTGTGTTGCCACCTCAGCTCTTCCAATAACCTTTGAGAGCTCCGAACCCCTTTCGTTTGAATATTGAAGTTCGTGTTCAAGTTTTTCCCATTTCAGAGTCCTGTCCTTCAGCATATGCAGGAGTTGGCTGACCGTTAACTCCTCTGACATCAGACGTTTTGTGTGCTCCTGCTCCATTTTCTCCATCAGCTGCTTCTGTTGTCTTTCCAGATTCTCCAACTCTATATCAAAGAACTCTTTCGTTGCATTCAACTCTTGCTCAAAACGGCGAAGCATTTGTTCTAATTGCTGTTGTAGTTTGAAATGGAGTTGAGTTCGAGCCCGGTGTCCCTCAGAAATGGGCACATCAGTAGACTTGCCAGACTCAGAATCCACAGTTAAACTATGTTGTTGTTGCTCAGTGGAATTCTGTGCTGAAACTTTGTCTTTTGCACCTGAGTTGGGCTTACCATCATCCGTTCCAGAGTCTGGGCCGACTATCTTCACCGAGTTCTCACTCGTTATTGTTTGTAGGAAATGCCAGTCCATATTCATTTTCCTAATCCACTCCCGTCCTAGTAGTGGAGAACCTCCTTCAGATATCACATATAAGTCCATTATTTGACTGTCTTCGCCCTTGTGGACCACTGCAACCTCTATTTTCCCGATGGGGTACACTCTTTGCCCCGTGTATGTTTTCAATATAATCCCCGTATCCTGTAGGGGAATATGTTGGAATAACTTTCCGTAATCTTTCTTATTTATGACCGTCAATGCCGATCCAGTGTCCAATTCCAGTTTTACTTGGACTCCTTCTATCTGAAGAGTGACCCAAATTGTCTGGAGGTCTGCACCCTTACCAGCGTTGAGTACTCTTAAGCTAGCCAGTTCATTACAGCTTAAGCTAGCCAGTTCATTACTGCTAGCGTCTGAATCGGACTCCTGTTCGGTCACCTTGTGTACCTTTGCGTATTTTCCTTGCGGTGACTTCTTGTTGCTGGTCTTCTTCCCTGACCTGCATACTCTAGCTATATGTCCAAGCCTACCACAAGTTCTACATTCTTGGTTTTTAAACCAACACTGGTTCTGATCATGCGTTGTCTTTCCACAACGATAACATTTGCCAGAACTCACACCCAATTTGTGTGCACTGAGCTCCGGTGACCGTAGCTGCATTACTGCCGTGCCTCTCGCTGCGGCTTCGTGTGCTGCTGCCATAGTGACCGCCTTCTCAAGCGTCAGCTCATTCTCCTTGAGCAGTCGCTTTTGTGTATCCTGTTTAAATAAACCACACACAAATTTGTCTCGAAGTGCCTCTGTCAGTCCCGTTCCAAACTGGCAATATTTCGCTAATTTACGCAATTCCAGCAAATAATCAGCATTGCTTTCATGCTGTAGCTGCCTTCTGTCGTAAAATTTAAATCGTTCCGCTAGCATCAGCGGCATGGGGTTTAGATGATCTTTCAGGACAGTAACAATCTCATCGAACGTCTTATCCGCCGGTTCATCTGGTGATAACAGGTGTTTCAATTGCCCGTATGTCTTCGCACCCATTAAATTTAATAATGTTAGAGCTTTATCTTGGTCATGAATTTTATTGGCCTTACAATAATTTTTTACTCTTTCAACATATATGGCCCAATCTTCAAGGTCACTATCAAAGGTGCTAATATTCCTGTGTTTAGGCATTGTAGATTTGCAATTTCTCAGATTTTTTTTTTTTTAACTGGTATCCAAGATGGCGGCTTCCCGCTCTTGCCATCGTCCTCCGCCCACAAAATGGCGGTTTTCCCGCGCTTGGCGGTCTTCACCCGTCCCCCAACGCCGTCTCCCTTCAGCCCCCGAGTGCGGCCCTTATCTTCGCCACGATCGCCCGAGTGCGGCCCTTATCAGCGGATGCGATCGCTGGATCGCGAAGCGGCTCTCGGCTCTTATCAGGAGATGCGATCGCTCTGTTGAAACGCCTCCCGCTCGAAGCGGCTCTCGCGCCCTATTCCTCCAGCTCCCCCAGCCCCGTTCGTGCGGCCAACGCGGTCGACTGCCTGTCGCGTCGCTGCCCGGCTCAGACAACGGCTTACCCACCACCAAGCTGGAGAAGAAGCTGACGGTCGCCGATGGAGGCTCCGAGGTCAGGATGTCTTCCAGTGGGGTGGAGAGGGTGGAAACCTCTCTGCAACGTCCTGGCTGTGGACGAAGCTGCCGTGGAGTGACTGCCGCAGGGTCCGAATCAGACTCGTCGCCAGTGTTAAATCTGTGAGTTGTTCAAGTAATTAATACTCAGACTTAATCAGTAACAATAAAACAGGTCTTTACTGGTTGGAGGTAGGGACTATACGTAGGTCTTTACTTCATGCCCACAGGCGGGAACTGAGGGGGATCAGTACCCACAGTACTATTTATACCCCTATGGCCAGGAGTGGCACTGCGTATCACTACGCCCAACAAGTAGTGCAGTCCTGTCCATAGGTTCAAAGTCGCACACATATTACATACACAACAACATACACTACAGATACGGAGTGGAGCTAAAGTAGGGGGTGATGCACAGCCAAAAAATCAGGAAAGAACAAGTCAGTCTGGAAGGCAGAGCAAATATATAACGGCACAAGGGAGTAGGGCAAGGATGGATGGCATTTATTTTAATGCAAGGAACCTTGCGAGTAAGGCAGATGAATTGAAAGTGTTGATGAACACATGGGAGTATGATATTGTTGCTATCACAGAGACATGGTTGAGGGAGGGGCAAGACTGGCAGCTCAATATTCCGGGGTGTAGAATCTTCAGGCAAGACAGAGCGGGGTGTAAAAGAGGAGGGGGTGTCGCAACATTAATCAAGCAGTCAATTACTGCTGTAAGGAGGGATGATATCTAAGCAGGTTCCTCTAAAGAGGCCATTTGGGTAGAACTTAAAAACAAAAAGGGGGCAAGCACTTTGCTGGGAGTGTACAATAGGCCCCCAAACAGTCAGGGGGAGATAGAGGAACAGATATGTAGGCAAACCTCAGAGAAGTGTAGAAATAATAGGGTAATAATAGTAGGGGATTTCAACTTCCCCAATATTAACTGGGATAGTCAGAGTGTGAAAGGCTTAGAGGGTGTGGAATTCTTAAAGTGCATCCAGGAGAGCTTTTTGAGCCAGCATGTAGAAAGTCCTACAAGAGAGGGGGCGGTACTGGAGCTAATTCTAGGGAATATAGCCGGGCAAGTGGTAGAAGTGTCAGCAGGAGAGCATTTTGGTGACAGTGACCATAATTCGGTGAGATTTAAGGTAGTCATGGAAAAGGACAAAAATGGACGGAAATAAAGGTTCTAAATTGGGGGAAGGCCGATTTTAATATGATAATGCAGGATCTGGCCAAAGTGAACTGGGATCAGCTACTTGTAGGAAAATCCACATCAGAGCAGTGGGAGTCTTTCAGAAAGGGAATAGAGAGAGCAGAATGGCAACATGTTCCCGTAAAGGTCAAGGGTGGCACCAACAAGCCCAGGGAACCCTGGATGTCAAGGGATATACAAGAATGGATTAGGGAAAAAAGGGAGGCTTTTGGCAGATACAAAGGACTAAAAACAGTGGAAGCCCTAGAGGAGTATAGAAAGTGCAGTGGGTACTTAAAAAAGAAATTAGGAGAGCGAAGAGGGGACATGAAAAAACACTGGCTGGCTAAATAAAGGAAGATCCCAAGGTGTTTTATAAGTATTTTAAGGGCAAGAGGATAACCAGGGAAAGAGTAGGGCCCATTAGGGACCAAAGTGGCAATCTGTGTGTAGAGCCAGAAGATGTAGGTGAGATTTTAAATGAATATTTTGCATCTGTGTTCACTATGGAGAAGGACGATGTAGGCATAGAAATCAGGCAGGGAGATTGTGATATACTTGAACAAATTAGTATTGAGAGGGAGGAATTACTAGCGGTTTTAGCGGGCTTAAAAGTGGATAAATCCCCAGGCCCAGAGAAGACGTATCCCAGGCTGCTGTGTGACGCAAGGGAGGAGATTGTAGGTGTTGTGTATGTACCTTTAAGAGAATAACTGGTCTCAGACTGCAGTACCGGCAGTGACCACCCCTGTATAAAAGGCGCTAGAACGCCTCTGTTTGTTAGTTTCGCTATTGACTTCCACCAGTAAAGACTTGTTTGTTTTCACTCCTGCTGGTCCGTGCCTCAATCATTCACGGACTTAACACTGGCGACGAATAAGAAACGAACTTACCTGCAACTCGGCAGCACCTCAGATGACGTTGTTGAAGGTCGGAGCCAGAAGAAAAAAAAATAGAGTCCAAAGAAACTCGGGAAACGGGTGTCGACCGTCAATCATCGGTTTGAAAACTTGCAGGAGAGACTGTCCAGAGCCAGGCTGGGTTCCTCGGTCTGTGGTTTCCCAGCTAATCGGGCTGGTGGCAGGTAGTGCTCTGATCCTTCCTGGGCTGCGGCGGGCTGAAGCTCGATCGGGTGGCTTTTCAACGGGGCTGGGCAGTGAGTCGGGAAGCAAAGAGAGAGAGAGAGGGTGGAGCACACAGGGCGCGGCCGGTGCTTCGAAGCCGGGCAGCGTTCGGACCTAAGAAGAGGGAGGGAAGTGTCCCAGAGGGTCCGCTCCACGACGGGAAAATAATAAAAGAAAAAGAATCAATATTTAATGGTGAAGGGATGGCCAGCACATGGCGAACCACTGCTGCCAGCATTCTCACCGAGAAGAGAACAGCTGTCAGTGTGCAGAGGAACCTTGATGTGTGGATCCAGAGTAGTAATTCCACCTAAGTTGATGGATAGAGTGCTCAATGAGCTTCATGAGGGTCATCTGGGTGGGGTAAAAATGAAAAACTTAGCCAGAGCGTTTGTGTGGTGGCCGGGAATTGATAGAGAAATCGAAGAGATGACCAAGAGCTGTGCAGGATGCCAGAAGGTCCAAAACGCCCCACCACATGCTCCTCTGCATCCATGGGAGTGGCCCTCATCTCCATGGCAAAGGGTGCACATTGATTTTGCTGGTCCCTTCATGGACTCGATGTTTTTAATTGCGGTGGATGCACATTCAAAGTGGCCAGAGGTAATAAAAATGTCCTCAACCACCACGGAAAAAACTATCGCAGTTTTACGAATCATATTCGCCAGGAATGGGCTGGCTGAACAGATTTGCTCTGACAACGGACCACAGTTTGTGTCTGAAGAGTTCCGGAGGTTCTTAAAGAACAATGGCGTTAAGCATTACACATCAGCCCCATATCATCCAGCCACTAATGGATTGGCCGAGAGGTTTGTCCAAACATTCAAGAAGGCTATCAAAGCAATGTGTAATGAAGATATACCCCTACAACACAAGGTGGACAACTTCTTGTTTGCCTACCGGAATGCGACACATGCGGTTACCAACCAAACCCCAGCCATGATGTTCTTCAATCGAAGACTACGATGCCGCTTGGATTTGGTTAAGCCAAACGTCCGAAGAGATGTGGAGAACAGGCAGTTTCAGAATATGAATGAAAGGCCGACCAGGAGTTTTAAGATAGGTCAACCAGTTTTGGCCCGGGACTACCGCACTGAGAAATGGCAGCCAGGAACGATTTGTACACGGCAAGGACCTCTCATGTATACCGTGGACATTGGAGAGAGCATTGTAAGACGCCATGCTGACCAGATTCTAGAGTCACTGGAAAACGTCAACTCCACACCACGATCTGATACACCTGGCAATGAAATCGACGTACCAATTGCAGCTACCGCAGAATCGGTGATATTGGAAGCAGATGAACCAAACAACGACATTGATCTCGACTCAACATTGCCAGAAGAACCTGATACTCCAAAGAGGCGTTATCCAGACAGAATCAGGAAGCCTCCTCAAAGACTGAACTTATAATTGCTTAAACTTAACCAATGTATCTAGCAACCGTAATTGTGATTGTAATTAGTTATCATTTAGTTGTTCAATGAATGTTATGTACTGTTTATCTAAAAGGGGAGGAATTGTTGTGTATGTACCTTTAAGAGAATAACTGGTCTCAGACTGCAGTACCGGCAGTGACCACCCCTGTATAAAAGGCGCTAGAACGCCTCTGTTTGTTAGTTTCGCTATTGACTTCCACCAGTAAAGACTTGTTTGTTTTCACTCCTGCTGGTCCATGTCTCAATCATTCATGGACTTAACAGTAGGGGCTCTGACACAAATTTTCAGATCCTCTCTGGACACAGGGGAGGTGCCAGAGGACTGGAGGACAGCTAACGTAGTACCATTATTCAAGAAGGGTAGTAGGGATAAACCAGGGAATTACAGGCCAGTGAGCCTAACATCAGTGGTAGGGAAATTATTGGAAAAAATTCTGAGGGACAGAATTAGTCTCCACTTGGAGAGGCAGGGATTAATCAAGGATAGTCAGCATGGCTTTGTCAAGGGGAGATCATGTCTAACCAATTTGATTGAATTTTTCGAGGGGGTGTCTAGGTGTGTGGTTGAGGGTAGTGCAGTTGATATAGTCTACATGGACTTCAGTAAGGCTTTTGACAAAGTCCCGCATGGAAGACTGGTCAAGAAGGTAAGAGCCCATGGGATCCAGGGCAATTTGGCACATTGGATACAAAATTGGCTTAGTGGCAGGAGGCAGAGGGTGATGGTCGAAGGTTGTTTTTGTGACTGGAAGCCTGTGTCCAGTGGTGTACCGCAGGGATCGGTGCTGGGTCCTTTGCTGTTTGTAGTGTACATTAATGATTTAGATATGAATGTAGAAGGTATGATCAGTAAGTTCGCAGATGACACGAAAATTGGTGGAGTGGTAAATAGCGAGGAGGGAAGCCTCAGGCTACAGGACAATATAGACGGGTTGGTCAGATGGGCAGAACAGTGGGAAATGGAATTTAACCCTGAAAAGTGTGAGGTGATGCATTTTGGGAGGACTAACAAGGCAAGGGAATACACAATGAATGGTAGGACCCTGGGAAGGACTGAGGATCAGAGGGACCTTGGTGTGCATGTATATAGATCCCTGAAGGCAGCAGAACAGGTAGATAAGGTGGTTAAAAAGGCATATGGAATACTTGCCTTCATTAGCCGAGGCATAGAATATAAGAGCAGGGAGGTTATGATGGAGCTGTACAAAATGCTAGTTAGGCCACAGCTGGAATACTGTGTGCAGTTCTGGTTGCCACACTATAGGAAGGATGTGATTGCATTGGAGAGGGTGCAGAGGAGATTCACCAGGATATTACCTGGGCTGGAGCGCTTCAGCTATGAAGAGAGACTGGACAGGCTGGGGTTGTTTTCCTTAGAGCAGAGAAGGCTGAGGGGGGACCTGATTGAGGTGTACAAAATTATGAGGGGCATAGATAGGGTAGATAGAAAGGAACTTTTCCCATTAGTAGAGGGGTCAATAACCAGGGGGCATAGTTTCAAGGTAAGGGTCAGGATGTTTAGAGGGGATTTGAGGAAAACCTATTTCACCCAGAGGGTGGTTGGAATCTGGAACTCACTGCCTGAAAGGGTGGTAGAGGCAGGAACCCTCACAACATTCAAGAAGCATTTCGATGAGCACTTGAAACACCATAGCATACAAGGCTACGGACCAAGTGCTGGGAAATGGGATTAGAATAGACAGGGCTTGATGGCTGGTGCGGACACGATGGGCCGAAGGGCCTCTTTCTGTGCTGTATAACTCTATGGCCTAGAAATTCAGTATCGCCACGTTTGGAGCGCTACAGCAGGGCGTTCGCTAAATTTAGCGCCCGGCGCAACTTAGCGCCACCTTCGCCGATATTCAGTTGCATCGCCCCAATAGGTTGCTGCTGCGCTAAAGCAGGCAATGCACGACCATCATAAGGCGCTAAGCCGGCGTGCCGAGGTGCTAACACCGAGGGCGGGCGCAGCGCAGTTGCGGCGAGTTTCTGAATGAAGGCAGACACGCTGGCGCCGGTCAGCTCTTAAAGGGGGAAGGTCGACTTGTTTGGCTGCCATGCCCTGCACACTGCAGCCCTGAAGCAAGGCCTGACCATTGCTGGTTCATCAGTTCTACGCCCTGGACCATGGGGAAGTCCGCTATTCTTCCAAATCCCATTGTACGCTCTTGCTGCTTATCCAGGGTCATGGGGAAGGAGATGAACTGACGTCTCCTTCTGAAAAGGGCATTGTTCACCTGGCGGATGCAGCAATGTACCGCGAACTGGGAGATGTTGGCAATGTCCCCAGTAGCGGATTGGAAGGAGCCGGTGGCATAGAAGTTGAGAGCCACCGTCACCTTCACTGCCACCGACAGAGACGTCCTGCTCCTCAGCTGTGGCTGCAGGTCTCTCTGAAGCAGGTGGCAGATCTCAGTGACCACCTCCCTTCTGAATCGCAGCCTCCGAACACACTGCTCCTCAGATATGTTCAAATATGAGAACTGCTGGTGGTATACCTGTGACGTATGTAACCTGTTCCACCTTAAGAGAACTTAAGCCTGTTCCACCTTAAGAGATGTACTACTTTCTCTGGCTGCTGTATACGTAATACCGGTGGTGACCACCGGTATATAAGTACTGTGTAGTGATATTGTATTTAGTATAGTCCTGACCTCCAACTAGTAAAGACCTGTTGAACTTTATTCTTGTAGTCTGTGTCAGTAATTAATCTTAATACAACTGGAACACACAGACTTAACAGTGGCGACGAGTCCGATTCTTACCCTGCGGCAGTTTATATCCACGGCGGCTTCGTCCACAGAACGGGCGTCGAAGAGAGGCATCCACCCTCATCACCCTGCTGGAAGACACGTCGCGCGGCAGGCATCGAGAACCCGGAGTGCAGAAGACATCCTGAACTCGAAGCCTCCATCAGCGGCAGTCAGCTATCTTCTTTCTACCTCGGTGGTGGGTAAGCCGGTCAGCGACGCGAGCAGAAAGTCGGCCGCGTTGGCTGTACAGACAGGGGGAGGAAGACGGAGGAATAAGGGCGGTGAGATCGATCGCGACCGGAGATAAGGGCCGGGCCGCATTCAGGCCGAAAGGCGCAGCGCAGGGACATCGATCGCGGCTGGTGATAAGGGCCGGGCCGCTTTCGGGCCAAAAAGGCGCAGCGTCTGGGGCGACTGAAGGCGCGAGAGCCGCGGTGAAGGCGAACGCAGCCGGTGCTAATAACCGGGCTGCAAGAAGGGCTGCGAGGCGCGACATCGGGGACGCGCGAATGCCCGAGGGAGCCGCGGTGAAGCGGAGACAGCGTCGGGGGAGTTACTAACCGCTGGGAAAGTGGAGCAGCAGCGGCACGCCAAACGCCATTGCAGCCAGTGGGTGAAGACCGCCAAGCACGGGAAAACCGCCATTTTGTAGGCGGAGGGTGAAGACAAGAGCGGGAAGCTGCCATCTTGGGATAAAATTAATTGCAACGATGCCGAAACATGGGAACATTGATACCTTTGATGGCGACATCGAAGATTGGGCCATGTATGTAGAACGCATACAAAATTATTGTAAAGCAAATAAAATCCCAGATGCAGAGAAAGCACTAACGTTATTGAACTTAATGGGTGCGAAGACATACGGGCAATTGAAACAACTTTTATCACCAGATGAACCGGCGGATAAGACGTTCGAGGAGATTGTTACTGTCCTGAAAAATCATCTAAACCCCACGCCGCTGATGCTAGCGGAACGATTTAAATTTTACAGCAGAAGGCAGCTGGAGGATGAAAGCAATGCTAAATATTTAATGGAATTGCGTAAGCTAGCAAAGTGCTGTCAGTTTGGAACGGGACTGACAGACGCGCTAAGAGATAAATTTGTGTGTGGATTATTAAAAGAGGATACACAAAGGCGACTGCTCGAGGAGAATGAGCTGACGCTTGAGAAAGCGGTCACTATGGCAGCAGCACTCGAAGCCGCAGTGAGAGGCACGGCAGTAATGCAGCTACGGTCACCGGAACACAGTACAAATAAATTGGGTTTGAGTACTGTAAAATGTTATCGTTGTGGAAAGACAACACACGATCAGAACCAGTGTTGGTTTAAAAACCAAGAATGCAGAACGTGTGGCAGGCTTGGCCACATAGCTAAAGTATGCCGGTCAGGAAAGAAGACCAGCAACAAAAAGTCACCGCAAGGAAAATACATAAAGGTGCACAAGGTGACAAAGACCAGTTCGAACGAACAGAAGTCAGATTCAGACGCTAGCAGTAATGAACTGGGTAGCTTAAGAGTACACAACGTTGGTAAGGATGCAGATCTCCAGACAATTTGGGTCACTCTTCAGATAGCAGGAGTCCAAGTAAAGATGGAATTGGACACTGGATCGGTATTGACGGTCATGAATAAGAAAGATTACAAAAGGTTATTCCAACATATTCCCCTACGGGATACGGAGATTATATTGAAAACATACACGGGGCAAAGAGTGTACCCCATCAGAAAGATAGAGGTAAAAGTGGTCCACAAGGGCGAAGAAAGCCAAGTAATGGACTTATATGTGCTACCTGAAGGAGGTCCACCACTACTGGGACGGGAGTGGATTAGGAAAATGAATATGGACTGGCACTCCTTAAAAGCACTAACGGTAGATTCCGGGGAAACAGATGTCAAACCTAAACGATTGTCCAAAATATTGGATGATGCTAAAGAGGTGTTCCAGCAAGGACTGGGAACACTGAAAGGAATTACGGCAAACATCAAGATTGATGAACATGCACAACCAAAATTTTTCAAAGCCAGACCGGTACCCTATGCAATACGACCTACTGTAGAAGCGGAACTGGAAGCGCTAGAACGTTCAGGTGTACTGTCTAAGGTAGATTGGAGTGAGTGGGCTACGCCCATTGTTCCCGTTATGAAACGTCCTTCGAGCAACAAGCCAGGAGAACCAGGGAAGGTTCGCATCTGTGGAGATTTCAAGATCACCGTTAATCCGGTGCTTCACACGGTGCAGTATCCGCTTCCGCAGATTGAGGATATTTTTGCTTCGTTGTCTGGCGGGAAACACTTCACCAAGATAGACCTGGCGCAGGCGTACTTGCAGATGGAGGTTGATGAAGAGTCACGCCAGTACCTCACGATCAACACGCATAGAGGTTTGTACCGGTATAATAGGCTGGTTTTTGGAGTGGCATCGGCTCCGGCAATTTGGCAGAGGGCCATGGAGCAGGTATTACAGGGAATTCCAGGCACACAATGTTACCTGGATGATATTCTGATTACAGGTGATGGTGATGAAGAACACCTTGCAAACTTGGAACTGGTGCTCAACAGACTGAAAGAGTATGGACTTAGAGTTAATCGGCAGAAATGTGAGTTCTTTCAGAAGCGGATCTCGTACTGTGGTCATGTCATTGACCGGGAGGGGCTTCATAAGTCTCCTGACAAGATAGAGGCAGTTGTAAAGGCTCCCGCTCCGGATAATGTCTCTCAGTTGAGGTCGTTTCTGGGATTGATTAACTATTACCATAAGTTTCTACCGAATCTATCCACGGTACTGCACCCGCTGAACGCTCTTTTACAGAAGGGGGTACCATGGGAATGGAGCGAAAACTGTAAGAAGGCATTTCGCAAAAGCAAAGAATTGATCACCTCAGAGGAAGTGTTGGCTCACTTCAACCCGACACTGCCTATTCGGTTGGCTTGTGATGCTTCTCCATATGGTATTGGGGCAGTACTCTCACACAAGTTGCCAAATGGCACGGAAAGGCCAGTCGCGTTTGCATCCAGATCATTGACCTCCGCTGAGCGCAACTATGCGCAGATCGATAGGGAGGCTCTCAGCCTTGTATGGGGAGTGAAGAAGTTTAATCATTACCTGCAGGGCCAAAAATTCACACTTCTGACAGACCATCAGCCGTTGGTATCCATTTTTAACCCTAAGAAGGGTGTTTCGGTGATGACAGCACAGCGACTCCAGAGATGGTCCCTTTTCCTAGGGGCACATCAATATCAAATAGGATTCAAAGGTACAAAGCAGCATGGCAATGCTGATGGGCTGTCGCACCTGCCACTACCTGAAGCAGAAGAGACGATGAAAGTTGACCCTGTTGAGTTATTTCATTCGACCATCATCGAGTGTTTACCAGTCACCAATGCAAGTATTGAAAGAGAAACCAGGAATGACCCGACACTGTCCCGAGTTTACGAGGTGACAGTGAAGGGATGGCCAACACATGGTGATCCTCTGTTACCGGCATTCTCGGCAAGGCGAGACCAGCTGTCCGTCTGCCATGGTACTTTGATGTACGGGACAAGAGTGATTATTCCTCCCAAGTTACGGGAAAGAGTTCTAAAGGAACTGCATGAAGGTCATCTGGGGGGAGTTAAGATGAAAAGTCTTGCTAGGGCTTATGTATGGTGGCCGGGCATTGACCAACAGATAGAGGAGTTGACAAAAAGCTGCGCTGGGTGCCAAAAAGTGCAAAATGCACCTCCGATCGCACCGCTACACCCATGGGAATGGCCATCAGCCCCATGGCAATGCGTACATATTGACTTTGCTGGTCCATTCATGGACTCCATGTTCCTAATTGCGGTGGACGCACATTCCAAATGGCCAGAAGTGATCAAGATGAATACCACTACTTCAGAAAAGACAATTGCGGTGTTAAGAACAATATTCGCAAGGAACGGATTGCCAGAACAGATATGTTCGGACAACGGACCACAGTTCGTGTCAGAAGAATTCCAAAAATTCTTAAAGAAGAATGGGGTGAAACATTATACCTCTGCCCCATATCATCCGGCGACAAACGGGTTGGCCGAGAGATTTGTCCAAACATTCAAAAAGGCAATAAAGGCCATGAACGATGATCAGATTCCGTTACAACACAAGGTGGACAATTTCCTAATGGCATATCGAAACGCCGCTCATGCAGTGACTAACCAAAGTCCTGCCATGATGTTTTATAACAGGAGGTTGCGGTCCAGGTTGGACTTGTTAAAATCAAATGTGCGGAGGGAAGTGGAAAACAAACAGATCCGGCATATTAATAACAAGTCCACTCGAAGTTTCGACGTAGGACAACCAGTGTTGGCAAGGGGCTATGGAAACGAAAAATGGCAGTCCGGAACAATTCGGGCCAGACAAGGACCTCTGATGTACACAGTAGATATTGGTAACAATGTGATAAGGCGTCATGCGGATCAACTGGTAGAATCGAGAGCAAGGGTCGAACCCATGGTTGCGACAGAGACAACTGTGGAAGACGTTAATGAACCTGAAGCATCTACCTCGGCAGGGACTGTACCTGATGATGACGTCCAATACATAGGAAACCAACAAGAAGAGTCACCTCAGCAACAAGAATCAGAGACCACTGAAAGGCGTTATCCAAACCAAATCAGAAGGCCTCCTGAGAGACTGAGCCTTTGAACTGTTTATACCTGAAGTTGTATATGTATATATGTTATGATGATGTTATGTTAAATGGGGATATGACTGTTAAGCTAAAAAGGGAGGATTGTGGTGTATGTAACCTGTTCCACCTTAAGAGAACTTAAGCCTGTTCCACCTTAAGAGATGGACTACTTTCTCTGGCTGCTGTATACGTAATACCGGTGGTGACCACCGGTATATAAGTACTGTGTAGTGATATTGTATTTAGTATAGTCCTGACCTCCAACTAGTAAAGACCTGTTGAACTTTATTCTTGTAGTCTGTGTCAGTAATTAATCTTAATACAACTGGAACACACAGACTTAACAATACCCTGGGTGGGTAAGGCCGCCTGTGCCGACGCCTGTTGGCCCTTCTCCGTCTGGCCATGACTGGCACTCTCTCACGGTGTCTCTGATCCCTTTGAATGCAATGCAGAAAGCCAACGTTTCCACCCATTGCAGTCCACATTATATGTGGCGACTCACGGCTATGGCACTGAAAGTGAAATCCAAGTGCAAAGCTCTGGCCTGAAGCCAGAAGTACCTGTGCGAGCGCTGAGTCAAAGCAGAAAGCTCTCTCCCTTTGTCTCTCTCCAAATATCCATCTCTCACACAGAAGGATTGGCACAAAATGGCTGCCACCTATAATGCAGGAGGAGTCCCCTTTAAATAGCGCCCCCCGTGCCCCGCAGCGACTGGGAACCGTTCCCCTCTACCAGTCGCTGGGGGCGCCAGGCGCAAAGAAGGGCGGCGCTACTGATGTTCCGGTTCAGGGCGCACCAAGGGCGTTGCACCATGAAATGACGTCACGATCTGCGCGCGCAGCTGAGCGGGCGCTGCGGTTTAGCGCCGCCGCAAAATCTTGAGTGAAGTTCGCAAGAGGCGCAGATCGCGCCGCGCCCGGGTGCTAGCCGCTTAGAGCCCCAATTCTCCTCCTACTAAGGCGCTAGAGGCTGCCGCTAACAACTGAATTTCTAGGAGCTCGACACCATCCAGGACGAAGCAGCCCACTTCTTTGGCACCCCATCCACCACCTTAAACATTCACTCCCTCCAACACCGGCGCACCGTGGCTGCAGTGTGTACCACCTACAAGATGCAGTGCAGCAACTCAGGGACAGGTGATAAATCCCTGCCCTCCTGTCTCAAAATCCAGTCAGGGACAGATGATAAATCCGTGCCCTCCTGTCACACCATCGAGTCAGGGACAGGTGATAAATCCGTGCCCTCCTGTCACACCATCGAGTCAGAGACAGGTGATAAATCCGTGCCCTCCTGTCACACCATCGAGTCAGAGACAGGTGATAAATCCGTGCCCTCCTGCCTCAGCATCGAGTAAGGGACAGGTGATAAATCCGTGCCCTCCTGTTACACCATCGAGTCAGGGACAGGTGATAAATCCGTGTCTTCCTGTCTCATCGAGTCAGGGACAGGTGATAAATCCGTGCCCTCCTGTCTCACCATCGAGTCAGGGACAGGTGATAAATCTGTGCCCTCCTGTCACACCATCGAGTCAGGGACAGGTGATAAAGCCGTGCCCTCCTGTCACACCATGGAGTCAGGGACAGGTGATGAAGCCAAACCCTCCTGTCACACCATCGAGTCAGGGACAGGTGATCAATCCGTGCCCTCCTGTCACACCTTCGAGTCAGGGACAGGTGATAAATCCGTGCCCTCCTGTCTCACCATCGAGTCAGGGACAGGTGATCAATCCGTGCCCTCCTGTCACACCATCGATCAGGAACAGGTGATAAATCCGTGCCCTCCTGTCTCATCGAGTCAGGGACAGGTGATAAATCTGTGCCCTCCTGTCACACCATTGAGTCAGGGACAGGTGATCAATCCGTGCCCTCCTGTCACACCATCGAGTCAGGGACAGGTGATAAATCCATGCCCTCCTGTCACACCATCGAGACAGGGACAGGTGATAAATCCGTGCCCTCCTTTCTCACCATCGAGACAGGGACAGGTGATAAATCCGTGCCCTCCTTTCTCACCATCGAGTCAGGGACAGGTGATAAATCCGTGCCCTCCAGTCACACCATTGAGTCAGCGACAGGTGATAAATCCGTGCCCTCCTGTCTCACCATCGAGTCAGGGGCAGGTGATAAATCCGTGCCCTCCTGTCTCACCATCGATTCAGGGACAGGTGATAAATCCGTGCCCTCCTGTCACACCATCGAGTCAGGGACAGGTGATAAATCCATGCCCTCCTGTCACACCATCGAGTCAGGGACAGGTGATAAATCCATGCCCTCCTGTCTCACCATCGAGTCAGGGACAGGTGATAAATCCATGCCCTCCTGTCACACCATCGAGACAGGGACAGGTGATAAATCCGTGCCCTCCTTTCTCACCATCGAGTCAGGGACAGGAGATAAATCCGTGCCCTCCAGTCACACCATCGAGTCAGCGACAGGTGATAAATCCGTGCCCTCCTGTCTCACCATCGAGTCAGGGGCAGGTGATAAATCCGTGCCCTCCTGTCTCACCATCGATTCAGGGACAGGTGATAAATCCGTGCCCTCCTGTCGCACCATCGAGTCAGGGATAGGTGATAAATCCGTGCCCTCCTGTCACACCATTGAGTCAGGGACAGGTGATAAATCCGTGCCCTCCTGTCTCACCATCGAGTCAGGGATAGGTGATAAATCCGTGCCCTCCTGTCACACCATTGAGTCAGGGACAGGTGATAAATCCGTGCCCTCCTGTCTCACCATCGAGTCAGGGACAGGTCATAAATCCGTGCCCTCCTGTCGCATCATCACGTCAGGGACAGGTGATAAATCCGCGCCCTCCTGTCACACCATCGATCAGGGACAGGTGATAATTCCGTGCCCTCCTGTCTCATCGAGTCAGGGACAGGTGATAAATCCGTGCCCTCCTGTCTCACCATCAAGTCAGGGAAAGGTGATAAATCCGTGCCCTCCTGTCTCATCGAGTCACGGACAGGTGATAAATCTGTGCCCTCCTGTCTCACCATTGAATCGGGGACTGGTGATAAATCCGTGCCCTCCTGTCACACCATTGAGTCAGGGACAGGTGATAAATCCGTGCCCTCCTGTCTCACCATCGAGTCAGGGACAGGTGATAAATCCGTGCCCTCCTGTTACACCATCGAGTCAGGAAGAGGAGATAAATCCGTGCCATCCTGTCACACCATCGAGTCAGGGACAGGTGATAAATCCGTGCCCTCCTGTCACACCATCGAGTCAGGGACAGGTGATTAATCCATGCCCTCCTGTCTCACCATCGAGTCAGGGGCATGTGATAATTCCGTGCCCTCCTGTCTCACCATCGAGTCAGGGACAGGTGATAAATCCGTGCCCTCCTGTCTCACCATCGAGTCAGGGACTGGTGATAAATCCGTGCCCTCCTGTCTCACCCTCGAGTCAGGGACAGGTGATAAATCCGTCCCCTCCTGTCTCACCATCGAGTCAGGGACAGGTGATAAATCCGTGCCCTCCTGTCACATCATTGACTCAGGGACAGGTGATAAATCCGTGCCCTCCTGTCTCACCATCGAGACAGGGACAGGTGATAAATCCGTGCCCTCCTGTCGCACCATTGAGTCAGCGACAGGTGATAAATCCATGGCCTCCTGTCACACCAATGAGTCAGGGACAGGTGATAAATCCGTGCCCTCCTGTCTCATCGATTCAGGGACAGGTGATAAATCCGTGCCATCCTGTCGCACCATCGCCTCAGGGACAGGTGATAAATCCGTGCCCTCCTGTCTCACCATCGAGTCAGGGACAGGTGATAAATCAGTGCCCTTCTGTCTCACCATCGAGTCAGGGACAGGTGATAAATCCGTGCCCTCCTGTCTCACCATCGAGTCAGAGACAGGTGATAAATCCGTGCCCTCCTGTCTCACCATCGAGTCAGGGACAGGTGATAAACCCGTGCCCTCCTGTCTCACCATCGAGTCAGGGACAGGTGATAAATCCGTGCCCTCCTGTCTCACCATCGAGTCAGGGACAGGTGATAAATCCGTGCCCTCCTGTCTCACCATCGAGTCAGGGACAGGTGATAAATCCGTGCCCTCCTGTCTCACCATTGAGTCAGGGACAGGTGATAAATCCGTGCCCTCCTGTCTCACCATCGAGTCAGGGACAGGTGATAAACCCGTGCCCTCCTGTCACACCATCGAGTCAGGGACAGGTGATAAATCCGTGCCCTCCTGTCACACCATTGAGTCGGGGACTGGTGATAAATCCGTGCCCTCCTGTCACACCATTGATTCAGGGACAGGTGATAAATCCGTGCCCTCCTGTCTCACCATCGAGTCAGGGACAAGAATAAATCCATGCCCTCCTGTCTCACCATCGAGTCAGGGACAGGTGATAAATCCTTGCCCTCCTGTCACACCATTGAGTCAGGGGCTGGTGATAAATCCGTGCCCTCCTGTCACACCATTGAGTCAGGGACAGGTGATAAATCCATGCCCTCCTGTCACACCATCGAGTCAGGGGCAGGTGATAAATCCATGCCCTCCTGTCACACCATCGAGTCAGGGGCAGGTCATATATCCGTGCCCTCCTGTCACACCATCGAGTCAGGGACAGGTGATAAATCCGTGCCCTCCTGTCACACCATTGAGTCGGGGACTGGTGATGAATCCGTGCCCTCCTGTCTCACCATCGAGTCAGGGACCGGTGATAAATCCGTGCCCTCCTGTCTCACCATCGAGTCAGGGACAGGTGATAAATCCGTGCCCTCCTGTCTCACCATCGAGTCAGGGACAGGTGATAAATCCGTGCCCTCCTGTCTCACCATCGAGTCAGGGACAGGTGATAAATCCGTGCCCTCCTGTCTCACCATCGAGTCAGGGACAAGTGATAAATCCGTGCCCTCCTGTCTCACCATCGAGTCAGGGACAGGTGATAAATCCGTGCCCTCCTGTCTCACCATCGAGTCAGGGACAGGTGATAAATCCGTGCCCTCCTGTCACACCATCGAGTCAGGGGCAGGTCATAAACCCGTGCCCTCATGTTACACCATCGAGTCAGGGACAGGTGATAAATCCTTGCCCTCCTGTCACACCATCGACTCAGGGACAGGTGATAAATCCGTGCCCTCCTGTCACACCATTGAGTCGGGGACTGGTGATAAATCCGTGCCCTCCTGTCACACCATCGAGTCAGGGCCAGGTGATAAATCCATGCCCTCCTGTCACACCATTGAGTCGGGGACTGGTGATAAATCCGTGCCCTCCTGTCACACCATCGAGTCAGGGGCAGGTCATAAACCCGTGCCCTCCTGTCACACCATCGAGTCAGGGCCAGGTGATAAATCCATGCCCTCCTGTCACAACATCGAGTCAGGGGCAGGTCATAAATCCATGCCCTCCTGTCTCACCATCGAGTCAGGGACAGGTGATAAATCCGTGCCCTCCTGTCACACCATTGAGTCAGGGACAGGTGATAAATCCGTGCCCTCCTGTCTCACCATCGAGTCAGGGACAGGTGATAAATCCGTGCCCTCCTGTCTCACCATCGAGTCAGGGACAGGTGATAAATCCGTGCCCTCCTGTCTCATTGAGTCAGGGACAGGTGATAAACCCGTGCCCTCCTGTCACACCATCGAGTCAGGGACAGGTGATAAATCCATGCCCTCCTGTCACCCCATTGAGACGGGGACTGGTGATAAATCCGTGCGCTGCTGTAACACCATTGAGTCAGGCACAGGTGATAAATCCGTGCCCTCCTGTCACACCATTGAGTCAGGGACAGGTGATAAATCCGTGACCTCCTGTCACACCATCGAGTCAGGAACAGGTGATAAATCCGATCCCCCCTGTCTCACCATCGAGTCAGGGACAGGTGATAAATCCGTGCCCTCCTGTTACAGCATCAAGTCAGGAAGAGGAGATAAATCCGTGCCCTCCTGTCACACCATCGAGTCAGGGGCATGTGATAAATCCGTGCCCTCCTGTCTCACCATCGAGTCAGCGACAGGTGATAAATCCGTGCCCTCCTGTCACACCATCGGGTAAGGGACAGGTGATAAATCCGTGCCCTCCTGTCACACCATCGAGTCAGGGGCAGGTCATAAACCCGTGCCCTCATGTTACACCATCGAATCAGGGACAGGTGATAAATCCGTGCACTCCTGTCACAACATTGAGTCGGGGACTGGTGATAAATCCGTGCCCTCCTGTCACACCATCGAGTCAGGGGCAGGTCATAAACCCGTGCCCTCCTGTCACACCATTGAGTCAGGGACAGGTGATAAATCCTTGCCCTCCTGTCACACCATCGAGTCAGGGACAGGTGATAAATCCGTGCCCTCCTGTCACACCACTGAGTCGGGGACTGGTGATATATCCGTGCCCTCCTGTCACACCATCGAGTCAGGGACAGGTGATAAATCCATGCCCTCCTGTCACAACATCGAGTCAGGGGCAGGTCATAAATCCGTGCCCTCCTGTCTCACCATCGAGTCAGGGACAGGTGATAAATCCGTGCCCTCCTGTCTCATTGAGTCACGGACAGGTGAAAAATCCGTGCCCTCCTGTCACACCATCGAGTCAGGGACAGGTGATAAATCCGTGCCCTCCTGTCGCACCATCGCCTCAGGGACAGGTGATAAATCCGTGCTCTCCTGTGACACCATCGAGTCAGGGACAGGTGATAAATCCGTGCCCTCCTGTCACACCATCGAGTCAGGGACAGGTGATTAATCCGTGCCCTCCTGTCACACCATTGATTCAGGGACAGGTGATTAATCCGTGCCCTCCTGTCTCACCATCGAGTCAGGGACAGGTGATAAATCCGTGCCCTCCTGTCACACCATCGATTCAGGGACAGGTGATTAATCCGTGCCCTCCTGTCTCACCATCGAGTCAGGGACAGGTGATAAATCCGTGCCCTGCTGTCTCACCGTCGAGTCAGGGACAGGTGATAAATCCATGCCCTCCTGTCTCATCGAGTCAGGGACAGGTGATAAATCCGTGCCCTCCTGTCTCATCGAGTCAGGGACAGGTGATAAATCCGTGCCCTCCTGTCTCACCATCAAGTCAGGGAAAGGTGATAAATCCGTGCCCTCCTGTCTCATCGAGTCACGGACAGGTGATAAATCTGTGCCCTCCTGTCTCACCATTGAATCGGGGACTGGTGATAAATCCGTGCCCTCCTGTCACACCATTGAGTCAGGGACAGGTGATAAATCCGTGCCCTCCTGTTTCACCATCGAGTCAGGGACAGGTGATAAATCCGTGCCCTCCTGTTACACCATCGAGTCAGGAAGAGGAGATAAATCCGTGCCATCCTGTCACACCATCGAGTCAGGGACAGGTGATAAATCCGTGCCCTCCTGTCACACCATCGAGTCAGGGACAGGTGATTAATCCATGCCCTCCTGTCTCACCATCGAGTCAGGGGCATGTGATAATTCCGTGCCCTCCTGTCTCACCATCGAGTCAGGGACAGGTGATAAATCCGTGCTCTCCTGTCTCACCATCGAGTCAGGGACTGGTGATAAATCCGTGCCCTCCTGTCTCACCCTCGAGTCAGGGACAGGTGATAAATCCGTGCCCTCCTGTTACACCATCGAGTCAGGAAGAGGAGATAAATGCGTGCCCTCCTGTCACATCATTGACTCAGGGACAGGTGATAAATCCGTGCCCTCCTGTCTCACCATCGAGACAGGGACAGGTGATAAATCCGTGCCCTCCTGTCGCACCATTGAGTCAGCGACAGGTGATAAATCCATGGCCTCCTGTCACACCAATGAGTCAGGGACAGGTGATAAATCCGTGCCCTCCTGTCTCATCGATTCAGGGACAGGTGATAAATCCGTGCCATCCTGTCGCACCATCGCCTCAGGGACAGGTGATAAATCCGTGCCGTCCTGTGAAACCATCGAGTCAGGGACAGGTGATATATCAGTGCCCTTCTGTCTCACCATCGAGTCAGGGACAGGTGATAAATCAGTGCCCTTCTGTCTCACCATCGAGTCAGGGACAGGTGATAAATCCGTGCCCTGCTGTCTCACCATTGAGTCAGGGACAGGTGATAAACCCGTGCCCTCCTGTCACACCATCGAGTCAGGGACAGGTGATAAATCCGTGCCCTCCTGTCACACCATTGAGTCGGGGACTGGTGATAAATCCGTGCCCTCCTGTCACACCATTGATTCAGGGACAGGTGATAAATCCGTGCCCTCCTGTCTCACCATCGAGTCAGGGACAGGTGATAAATCCGTGCCCTCCTGTCTCACCATCGAGTCAGGGACAAGTGATAAATCCGTGCCCTCCTGTCTCACCATCGAGTCAGGGACAGGTGATAAATCCGTGCCCTCCTGTCTCACCATCGATTCAGGGACAGGTGATAAATCCGTGCCCTCCTGTCTCACCATCGATTCAGGGACAGGTGATAAATCCGTGCCCTCCTGTCTCACCATCGAGTCAGGGACAGGTGATAAATCCGTGACCTCCTGTCTCATCGAGTCAGGGACAGGTGATAAATCCGTGCCCTCCTGTCGCACCATCGAGTCCGCAACAGGTGATAAATCCATGCCATCCTGTCACACCATTGAGTCGGGGACTGGTGATAAATCCGTGCGCTGCTGTCTCACCATCGAGTCAGGGACAGGTGATAAATCCGTGCCCTCCTGTCACACCATCGAGTCAGGGACCGGTGATAAATCCGTGCCCTCCTGTCTCACCATCGAGTCAGGGACAGGTGATAAATCCGTGCCCTCCTGTCACAACATCGAGTCAGGGGCAGGTCATAAATCCGTGCCCTCCTGTCTCACCATCGAGTCAGGGACAGGTGATAAATCCATGCCCTCCTGTCACAACATCGAGTCAGGGGCAGGTCATAAATCCGTGCCCTCCTGTCTCACCATCGAGTCAGGGACAGGTGATAAATCCGTGCCCTCCTGTCTCATTGAGTCACGGACAGGTGAAAAATCCGTGCCCTCCTGTCACACCATCGAGTCAGGGACAGGTGATAAATCCGTGCCCTCCTGTCGCACCATCGCCTCAGGGACAGGTGATAAATCCGTGCTCTCCTGTGACACCATCGAGTCAGGGACAGGTGATAAATCCGTGCCCTCCTGTCACACCATCGAGTCAGGGACAGGTGATTAATCCGTGCCCTCCTGTCTCACCATCGAGTCAGGGACAGGTGATAAATCCGTGCCCTCCTGTCACACCATTGATTCAGGGACAGGTGATTAATCCGTGCCCTCCTGTCTCACCATCGAGTCAGGGACAGGTGATAAATCCGTGCCCTGCTGTCACACCATTGAGTCAGGGACAGGTGATAAATCCGTGCCCTCCTGTCTCACCATCGAGTCAGGGACAGGTGATAAATCCGTGCCCTCCTGTCTCACCATCGAGTCAGGGACAGGTGATAAATCCGTGCCCTCCTGCCACACCACCGAGTCAAGGACAGGTGATAAATCCGTGCCCTCCTGTCTCACCATGGAGTCAGGGACAGGTGATAAAACCGTGCCCTCCTGTCACACCATCGGGTCAGGGACAGGTGATAAATCCGTGCCCTCCTGTCTCACCATCGATTCAGGGACAGGTGATAAATCCGTGCCCTCCTGTCACACCATCGAGTCAGGGGCAGGTCATAAACCCGTGCCCTCCTGTCACACCATTGAGTCAGGGACAGGTGATAAATCCGTGCCCTCCTGTCACACCATCGAGTCAGGGGCAGGTCATAAACCCGTGCCCTCCTGTCACACCATCGAGTCAGGGACAGGTGATAAATCCGTGCCCTCCTGCCACACCACCGAGTCAAGGACAGGTGATAAATCCGTGCCCTCCTGTCTCACCATGGAGTCAGGGACAGGTGATAAAACCGTGCCCTCCTGTCTCACCATCGAGTCAGGGACAGGTGATAAATCCGTGCCCTCCTGTCTCACCATCGAGTCAGGGACAGGTGATAAATCCGAGACCTCCTGTCTCATCGAGTCAGGGACAGGTGATAAATCCGTGCCCTCCTGTCGCACCATCGAGTCCGCAACAGGTGATAAATCCATGCCCTCCTGTCACACCATTGAGTGAGAGACAGGTGATAAATCCGTGCCCTACTGCCGCACAATCGTTTCAGGGACAGGTGATAAATCCGTGCCCTCCTGTGACACCATCGAGTCAGGGACAGGTTTATAATCCGTGCCCTCCTGTCTCACCATCGAGTCAGGGGCAGGTGATAAATCCGTGCCCTCCTGTCACATCATTGAGTCAGGGACTGGTGATAAATCAGTGCCCTCCTGTCTCACCATCGAGTGAGGGACAGGTGATAAATCCATGCCCTCCTGTCACACCATCGAGTCAGGGGCAGGTCATTTACCCGTGCCCTCCTGTCACACCATTGAGTCGGGGACTGGTGATAAATCCGTGCCCTCCTGTCACACCATCGAGTCAGGGGCAGGTCATAAACCCGTGCCCTCCTGTCACACCATTGAGTCAGGGACAGGTGATAAATCCTTGCCCTCCTGTCACACCATCGAGTCAGGGACAGGTGATAAATCCGTGCCCTCCTGTCACACCATTGAGTCGGGGACTGGTGATAAATCCGTGCCCTCCTGTCACACCATCGAGTCAGGGACAGGTGATAAATCCATGCCCTCCTGTCACAACATCGAGTCAGGGGCAGGTCATAAATCCGTGCCCTCCTGTCTCACCATCGAGTCAGGGACAGGTGATAAATCTGTGCCCTCCTGTCTCATTGAGTCACGGACAGGTGAAAAATCCGTGCCCTCCTGTCACACCATCGAGTCAGGGACAGGTGATAAATCCGTGACCTCCTGTCGCACCATCGCCTCAGGGACAGGTGATAAATCCGTGCCCTCCTGTGACACCATCGAGTCAGGGACCGGTGATAAACCCGTGCTGTCCTGTCTCACCATCGAGTCAGGGACAGGTGATAAATCCATGCCCTTCTGTCTCACCATTGAGTCAGGCACAGGTGATACACCCGTGCCCTCCTGTCACACCATCGAGTCAGGGACAGGTGATAAGTCCATGCCCTCCTGTCACCCCATTGAGTCGGGGACTGGTGATAAATCCGTGCGCTGCTGTAACACCATTGAGTCAGGCACAGGTGATAAATCCGTGCCCTCCTGTCTCACCATTCAGTCAGGGACAGGTGATAAATCCATGCCCTCCTGTCGCACCATCGAGTCAGGGACAGGTGATTAATCCGTGCCCTCCTGTCACACCATCGAGTCAGGGGCAGGTCATAAACCCGTGCCCTCCTGTCACACCATTGAGTCGGGGACTGGTGATAAATCCGTGCCCTCCTGTCACACCATCGGGTCAGGAACGGTGATAAATCCGTGCCCTCCTGTCTCACCATCGAGTCAGGGACAGGTGATAAATCCGTGCCCTCCTGTCTCATCGAGTCAGGGACAGGTGATAAATCTGTGCCCTCCTGTCGCACCATCGAGTCAGCGACAGGTGATAAATCCGTGCCCTCCTGTCACACCACTGAGTCGGGGACTGGTGATATATCCGTGCCCTCCTGTCACACCATCGAGTCAGGGACAGGTGATAAATCCATGCCCTCCTGTCACAACATCGAGTCAGGGGCAGGTCATTAATCCGTGCCCTCCTGTCTCACCATCGAGTCAGGGACAGGTGATAAATCCGTGCCCTCCTGTCTCATTGAGTCACGGACAGGTGAAAAATCCGTGCCCTCCTGTCACACCATCGAGTCAGGGACAGGTGATAAATCCGTGCCCTCCTGTCGCACCATCGCCTCAGGGACAGGTGATAAATCCGTGCTCTCCTGTGACACCATCGAGTCAGGGACAGGTGATAAATCCGTGCCCTTCTGTCTCACCATGGAGTCAGGGACAGGTGATAAATCCGTGCCCTGCTGTCTCACCATTGAGTCAGGGACAGGTGATAAATCCGTGCCCTCCTGTCACACCATCGAGTCAGGGACAGGTGATAAATCCGTGCACTCCTGTCACACCATTGATTCAGGGACAGGTGATAAATCCGTGCCCTCCTGTCTCACCATCGAGTCAGGGACAGGTGATAAATCCGTGCCCTGCTGTCACACCACTGAGTCAGGGACAGGTGAAAAATCCGTGCCCTCCTGTCTCATCGAGTCAGGGACAGGTGATAAATCCGTGCCCTCCTGTCTCACCATCGAGTCAGGGACAGGTGATAAGTCCGTGCCCTCCTGTCTCAGCATCGAGTCAGGGACACGTGATAAATCCATGCCCTCCTGTCACACCATCGAGTCAGGGACAGGTGATAAATCCGTGCCCTCCTGCCACACCACCGAGTCAGGGACAGGTGATAAATCCGTGCCCTCCTGCCACACCACCGAGGCAAGGACAGGTGATAAAACCGTGCCCTCCTGTCACACCATCGGGTCAGGGACAGGTGATAAATCCGTGCCCTCCTGTCTCACCATCGATTCAGGGACAGGTGATAAATCCGTGCCCTCCTGTCACACCATCGAGTCAGGGGCAGGTCATAAACCCGTGCCCTCCTGTCACACCATTGAGTCAGGGACAGGTGATAAATCCGTGCCCTCCTGTCTCACCATCGAGTCAGGGACAGGTGATAAATCCGTGCCCTCCTGTCTCACCATCGAGTCAGGGACAGGTGATAAATCCGTGACCTCCTGTCTCATCGAGTCAGGGACAGGTGATAAATCCGTGCCCTCCTGTCGCACCATCGAGTCCGCAACAGGTGATAAATCCATGCCCTCCTGTCACACCATTGAGTGAGAGACAGGTGATAAATCCGTGCCCTACTGCCGCACAATCGTTTCAGGGACAGGTGATAAATCCGTGCCCTCCTGTGACACCATCGAGTCAGGGACAGGTTTATAATCCGTGCCCTCCTGTCTCACCATCGAGTCAGGGGCAGGTGATAAATCCGTGCCCTCCTGTCACACCATTGAGTCAGGGACTGGTGATAAATCAGTGCCCTCCTGTCTCACCATCGAGTGAGGGACAGGTGATAAATCCATGCCCTCCTGTCACACCATCGAGTCAGGGGCAGGTCATTTACCCGTGCCCTCCTGTCACACCATTGAGTCGGGGACTGGTGATAAATCCGTGCCCTCCTGTCACACCATCGAGTCAGGGGCAGGTCATAAACCCGTGCCCTCCTGTCACACCATCGAGTCAGGGACAGGTGATAAATCCGTGCCCTCCTGTCACACCATCGAGTCAGGGACTGGTGATAAATCCGTGCCCTCCTGTCGCACCATCGTGTCAGGGACAGGTGATAAATCCGTGCCCTCCTGTCACACCATCGAGTCAGGGACAGGTGATAAATCCATGCCCTCCTGTCACACCATTGAGTCAGGGGCAGGTGATAAATCCGTGCCCTCCTGTCACACCATTGAGTCAGAGACAGGTGATAAATCCGTGCCCTCCTGTCACACCATCGAGTCAGGAACAGGTGATAAATCCGATCCCCCCTGTCTCACCATCGAGTCAGGGACAGGTGATAAATCCGTGCCCTCCTGTTACAGCATCAAGTCAGGAAGAGGAGATAAATCCGTGCCCTCCTGTCACACCATCGAGTCAGGGGCATGTGATAAATCCGTGCCCTCCTGTCTCACCATCGAGTCAGCGACAGGTGATAAATCCGTGCCCTCCTGTCACACCATCGGGTAAGGGACAGGTGATAAATCCGTGCCCTCCTGTCACACCATCGAGTCAGGGGCAGGTCATAAACCCGTGCCCTCATGTTACACCATCGAATCAGGGACAGGTGATAAATCCGTGCACTCCTGTCACAACATTGAGTCGGGGACTGGTGATAAATCCGTGCCCTCCTGTCACACCATCGAGTCAGGGGCAGGTCATAAACCCGTGCCCTCCTGTCACACCATTGAGTCAGGGACAGGTGATAAATCCTTGCCCTCCTGTCACACCATCGAGTCAGGGACAGGTGATAAATCCGTGCCCTCCTGTCACACCACTGAGTCGGGGACTGGTGATATATCCGTGCCCTCCTGTCACACCATCGAGTCAGGGACAGGTGATAAATCCATGCCCTCCTGTCACAACATCGAGTCAGGGGCAGGTCATAAATCCGTGCCCTCCTGTCTCACCATCGAGTCAGGGACAGGTGATAAATCCGTGCCCTCCTGTCTCATTGAGTCATGGACAGGTGAAAAATCCGTGCCCTCCTGTCACACCATCGAGTCAGGGACAGGTGATAAATCCGTGCCCTCCTGTCACACCATCACCTCAGGGACAGGTGATAAATCCGTGCTCTCCTGTGACACCATCGAGTCAGGGACAGGTGATATATCAGTGCCCTTCTGTCTCACCATTGAGTCAGGGACAGGTGATAAACCCGTGCCCTCCTGTCACACCATCGAGTCAGGGACAGGTGATTAATCCGTGCCCTCCTGTCTCACCATCGAGTCAGGGACAGGTGATAAATCCGTGCCCTCCTGTCACACCATTGATTCAGGGACAGGTGATTAATCCGTGCCCTCCTGTCTCACCATCGAGTCAGGGACAGGTGATAAATCCGTGCCCTCCTGTCTCACCATCGAGTCAGGGACAGGTGATAAGTCCGTGCCCTCCTGTCTCACCATCGAGTCAGGGACACGTGATAAATCCATGCCCTCCTGTCACACCATCGAGTCAGGGACAGGTGATAAATCCGTGCCCTCCTGCCACACCACCGAGTCAAGGACAGGTGATAAATCCGTGCCCTCCTGTCTCACCATGGAGTCAGGGACAGGTGATAAAATCGTGCCCTCCTGTCACACCATCGGGTCAGGGACAGGTGATAAATCCGTGCCCTCCTGTCTCACCATCGATTCAGGGACAGGTGATAAATCCGTGCCCTCCTGTCACACCATCGAGTCAGGGGCAGGTCATAAACCCGTGCCCTCCTGTCACACCATTGAGTCAGGGACAGGTGATAAATCCGTGCCCTCCTGTCTCACCATCGAGTCAGGGACAGGTGATAAATCCGTGCCCTCCTGTCTCACCATCGAGTCAGGGACAGGTGATAAATCCGTGACCTCCTGTCTCATCGAGTCAGGGACAGGTGATAAATCCATGCCCTCCTGTCACACCATCGAGTCCGCAACAGGTGATAAATCCATGCCCTCCTGTCACACCATTGAGTGAGAGACAGGTGATAAATCCGTGCCCTACTGCCGCACAATCGTTTCAGGGACAGGTGATAAATCCGTGCCCTCCTGTGACACCATCGAGTCAGGGACAGGTTTATAATCCGTGCCCTCCTCTCTCACCATCGAGTCAGGGGCAGGTGATAAATCCGTGCCCTCCTGTCACACCATTGAGTCAGGGACTGGTGATAAATCAGTGCCCTCCTGTCTCACCATCGAGTGAGGGACAGGTGATAAATCCATGCCCTCCTGTCACACCATCGAGTCAGGGGCAGGTCATTTACCCATGCCCTCCTGTCACACCATTGAGTCGGGGACTGGTGATAAATCCGTGCCCTCCTGTCACACCATCGAGTCAGGGGCAGGTCATAAACCCGTGCCCTCCTGTCACACCATTGAGTCAGGGACAGGTGATAAATCCTTGCCCTCCTGTCACACCATCGAGTCGGGGACTGGTGATAAATCCGTGCCCTCCTGTCACACCATCGAGTCAGGGACAGGTGATAAATCCATGCCCTCCTGTCACAACATCGAGTCAGGGGCAGGTCATAAATCCGTGCCCTCCTGTCTCACCATCGAGTCAGGGACAGGTGATAAATCTGTGCCCTCCTGTCTCATTGAGTCACGGACAGGTGAAAAATCCGTGCCCTCCTGTCACACCATCGAGTCAGGGACAGGTGATAAATCCGTGACCTCCTGTCGCACCATCGCCTCAGGGACAGGTGATAAATCCGTGCCCTCCTGTGACACCATCGAGTCAGGGACCGGTGATAAACCCGTGCTGTCCTGTCTCACCATCGAGTCAGGGACAGGTGATAAATCCATGCCCTTCTGTCTCACCATTGAGTCAGGCACAGGTGATACACCCGTGCCCTCCTGTCACACCATCGAGTCAGGGACAGGTGATAAGTCCATGCCCTCCTGTCACCCCATTGAGTCGGGGACTGGTGATAAATCCGTGCGCTGCTGTAACACCATTGAGTCAGGCACAGGTGATAAATCCGTGCCCTCCTGTCTCACCATTCAGTCAGGGACAGGTGATAAATCCATGCCCTCCTGTCGCACCATCGAGTCAGGGACAGGTGATTAATCCGTGCCCTCCTGTCACACCATCGAGTCAGGGGCAGGTCATAAACCCGTGCCCTCCTGTCACACCATTGAGTCGGGGACTGGTGATAAATCCGTGCCCTCCTGTCACACCATCGGGTCAGGAACGGTGATAAATCCGTGCCCTCCTGTCTCACCATCGAGTCAGGGACAGGTGATAAATCCGTGCCCTCCTGTCTCATCGAGTCAGGGACAGGTGATAAATCTGTGCCCTCCTGTCGCACCATCGAGTCAGCGACAGGTGATAAATCCATGCCCTCCTGTCGCACCATCGAGTCAGCGACAGGTTATAAATCCATGCCCTCCTGTCACACCATTGAGTCAGAGACAGGTGATAAATCCATGCCCTCCTGTCACACCATTGAGTCAGAGACAGGTGATAAATCCATGCCCTCCTGTCACACCATTGAGTCAGAGACAGGTGATAAATCCGTGCCCTCCTGTCACACCATTGAGTCAGAGACAGGTGATAAATCCGTGCCCTCCTGTCGCACCATCGAGTCAGCGACAGGTTATAAATCCATGCCCTCCTGTCACACCATTGAGTCAGAGACAGGTGATAAATCCATGCCCTCCTGTCACACCATTGAGTCAGGGACAGGTGATAAATCCGTGCCCTCCTGTCACACCATCGGGTAAGGGACAGGTGATAAATCCGTGCCCTCCTGTCACACCATCGAGTCAGGGGCAGGTCATAAACCCGTGCCCTCATGTTACACCATCGAATCAGGGACAGGTGATAAATCCGTGCACTCCTGTCACAACATTGAGTCGGGGACTGGTGATAAATCCGTGCCCTCCTGTCACACCATCGAGTCAGGGGCAGGTCATAAACCCGTACCCTCCTGTCACACCATTGAGTCAGGGACAGGTGATAAATCCTTGCCCTCCTGTCACACCATCGAGTCAGGGACAGGTGATAAATCCGTGCCCTCCTGTCACACCACTGAGTCGGGGACTGGTGATATATCCGTGCCCTCCTGTCACACCATCGAGTCAGGGACAGGTGATAAATCCATGCCCTCCTGTCACAACATCGAGTCAGGGGCAGGTCATAAATCCGTGCCCTCCTGTCTCACCATCGAGTCAGGGACAGGTGATAAATCCGTGCCCTCCTGTCTCATTGAGTCACGGACAGGTGAAAAATCCGTGCCCTCCTGTCACACCATCGTGTCAGGGACAGGTGATAAATCCGTGCCCTCCTGTCGCACCATCGCCTCAGGGACAGGTGATAAATCCGTGCTCTCCTGTGACACCATCGAGTCAGGGACAGGTGATATATCAGTGCCCTTCTGTCTCACCATTGAGTCAGGGACAGGTGATAAACCCGTGCCCTCCTGTCACACCATCGAGTCAGGGACAGGTGATTAATCCGTGCCCTCCTGTCTCACCATCGAGTCAGGGACAGGTGATAAATCCGTGCCCTCCTGTCACACCATTGATTCAGGGACAGGTGATTAATCCGTGCCCTCCTGTCTCACCATCGAGTCAGGGACAGGTGATAAATCCGTGCCCTGCTGTCACACCATTGAGTCAGGGACAGGTGATAAATCCGTGCCCTCCTGTCTCACCATCGAGTCAGGGACAGGTGATAAATCCGTGCCCTCCTGTCTCACCATCGAGTCAGGGACACGTGATAAATCCATGCCCTCCTGTCACACCATCGAGTCAGGGACAGGTGATAAATCCGTGCCCTCCTGCCACACCACCGAGTCAAGGACAGGTGATAAATCCGTGCCCTCCTGTCTCACCATGGAGTCAGGGACAGGTGATAAAACCGTGCCCTCCTGTCACACCATCGGGTCAGGGACAGGTGATAAATCCGTGCCCTCCTGTCTCACCATCGATTCAGGGACACGTGATAAATCCGTGCCCTCCTGTCTCACCATCGAGTCAGGGACAGGTGATAAATCCGTGCCCTCCTGTCTCACCATCGATTCAGGGACAGGTGATAAATCCGTGCCCTCCTGTCACACCATCGAGTCAGGGGCAGGTCATAAACCCGTGCCCTCCTGTCACACCATTGAGTCAGGGACAGGTGATAAATCCGTGCCCTCCTGTCTCACCATCGAGTCAGGGACAGGTGATAAATCCGTGCCCTCCTGTCTCACCATCGAGTCAGGGACAGGTGATAAATCCGTGACCTCCTGTCTCATCGAGTCAGGGACAGGTGATAAATCCGTGCCCTCCTGTCGCACCATCGAGTCCGCAACAGGTGATAAATCCATGCCCTCCTGTCACACCATTGAGTGAGAGACAGGTGATAAATCCGTGCCCTACTGCCGCACAATCGTTTCAGGGACAGGTGATAAATCCGTGCCCTCCTGTGACACCATCGAGTCAGGGACAGGTTTATAATCCGTGCCCTCCTGTCTCACCATCGAGTCAGGGGCAGGTGATAAATCCGTGCCCTCCTGTCACACCATTGAGTCAGGGACTGGTGATAAATCAGTGCCCTCCTGTCTCACCATCGAGTGAGGGACAGGTGATAAATCCATGCCCTCCTGTCACACCATCGAGTCAGGGGCAGGTCATTTACCCATGCCCTCCTGTCACACCATTGAGTCGGGGACTGGTGATAAATCCGTGCCCTCCTGTCACACCATCGAGTCAGGGGCAGGTCATAAACCCGTGCCCTCCTGTCACACCATTGAGTCAGGGACAGGTGATAAATCCTTGCCCTCCTGTCACACCATCGAGTCAGGGACAGGTGATAAATCCGTGCCCTCCTGTCACACCATTGAGTCGGGGACTGGTGATAAATCCGTGCCCTCCTGTCACACCATCGAGTCAGGGACAGGTGATAAATCCATGCCCTCCTGTCACAACATCGAGTCAGGGGCAGGTCATAAATCCGTGCCCTCCTGTCTCACCATCGAGTCAGGGACAGGTGATAAATCTGTGCCCTCCTGTCTCATTGAGTCACGGACAGGTGAAAAATCCGTGCCCTCCTGTCACACCATCGAGTCAGGGACAGGTGATAAATCCGTGACCTCCTGTCGCACCATCGCCTCAGGGACAGGTGATAAATCCGTGCCCTCCTGTGACACCATCGAGTCAGGGACCGGTGATAAACCCGTGCTGTCCTGTCTCACCATCGAGTCAGGGACAGGTGATAAATCCATGCCCTTCTGTCTCACCATTGAGTCAGGCACAGGTGATACACCCGTGCCCTCCTGTCACACCATCGAGTCAGGGACAGGTGATAAGTCCATGCCCTCCTGTCACCCCATTGAGTCGGGGACTGGTGATAAATCCGTGCGCTGCTGTAACACCATTGAGTCAGGCACAGGTGATAAATCCGTGCCCTCCTGTCTCACCATTCAGTCAGGGACAGGTGATAAATCCATGCCCTCCTGTCGCACCATCGAGTCAGGGACAGGTGATTAATCCGTGCCCTCCTGTCACACCATCGAGTCAGGGGCAGGTCATAAACCCGTGCCCTCCTGTCACACCATTGAGTCGGGGACTGGTGATAAATCCGTGCCCTCCTGTCACACCATCGGGTCAGGAACGGTGATAAATCCGTGCCCTCCTGTCTCACCATCGAGTCAGGGACAGGTGATAAATCCGTGCCCTCCTGTCTCATCGAGTCAGGGACAGGTGATAAATCTGTGCCCTCCTGTCGCACCATCGAGTCAGCGACAGGTGATAAATCCATGCCCTCCTGTCACACCATTGAGTCAGAGACAGGTGATAAATCCGTGCCCTCCTGTCGCACCATCGAGTCAGCGACAGGTTATAAATCCATGCCCTCCTGTCACACCATTGAGTCAGAGACAGGTGATAAATCCATGCCCTCCTGTCACACCATTGAGTCAGGGACAGGTGATAAATCCGTGCCCTCCTGTCACACCATCGAGTCAGGGACAGGTGATAAATCCATGCCCTCCTGTCACACCATTGAGTCAGGGGCAGGTGATAAATCCGTGCCCTCCTGTCACACCATTGAGTCAGAGACAGGTGATAAATCCGTGCCCTCCTGTCACACCATCGAGTCAGGAACAGGTGATAAATCCGATCCCCGCTGTCTCACCATCGAGTCAGGGACAGGTGATAAATCCGTGCCCTCATGTTACAGCATCAAGTCAGGAAGAGGAGATAAATCCGTGCCCTCCTGTCACACCATCGAGTCAGGGGCATGTGATAAATCCGTGCCCTCCTGTCTCACCATCGAGTCAGCGACAGGTGATAAATCCGTGCCCTCCTGTCTCACCATCGAGTCAGGGACAGGTGATAAATCCGTGCCCTCCTGTCTCACCATCGAGTCAGGGACAGGTGATAAATCTGTGCCCTCCTGTCACACCATTGAGTCAGGGACAGGTGATAAATCCGTGCCCTCCTGTCACACCATTGAGTCAGGGACAGGTGATAAATCCGTGCCCTCCTGTCACACCATTGAGTCGGGGACTGGTGATGAATCCGTGCCCTGCTGTCACACCATGGAGTCAGGGACAGGTGATAAATCCGTGCCCTCCTGTCTCACCATCGAGTCAGGGACAGGTGATAAATCTGTGCCCTCCTGTCTCACCATCGAGTCAGGGACAGGTGTTAAATCCGTGCCCTCCTGTCACACCATCGATCAGGGACAGGTGATAAATCCGTGCCCTCCTGTCTCACCATCGAGTCAGGGACAGGAGATAAATCCGTGCCCTCCTGTCACACCATCGAGTCAGGGACAGGTGATAAATCCGTGCCCTCCTGTCTCACCATCGAGTCAGGGACAGGAGATAAATCCGTGCCCTCCTGTCACACCATCGAGTCAGGGACAGGTGATAAATCCGTGCCCTCCTGTCTCACCATCGAGTCAGGGACAGGTGATAAATCCGTGCCCTCCAGTCTCACCATCGAGTCAGGGACAGGTGATAAATCCGTGCCCTCCTGTCACACCATCGAGTCAGGCACAGGTGATAAACCCGTGCCCTCCTGTCACACCATCGAGTCAGGGACAGGTGATAAATCCATGCCCTCCTGTCACCCCATTGAGACGGGGACTGGTGATAAATCCGTGCGCTGCTGTAACACCATTGACTCAGGCACAGGTGATAAATCCGTGCCATCCTGTCTCACCATCGAGTCAGGGACAGATGATAAATCCGTGCCCTCCTGTCACACCATTGAGTCAGGGACAGGTGATAAATCCGTGACCTCCTGTCACACCATCGAGTCAGGAACAGGTGATAAATCCGATCCCCCCTGTCTCACCATCGAGTCAGGGACAGGTGATAAATCCGTGCCCTCCTGTCACACCATTGAGTCAGGGACAGGTGATAAATCCGTGACCTCCTGTCACACCATCGAGTCAGGAAGAGGAGATAAATCCGTGCCCTCCTGTCACACCATCGAGTCAGGGGCATGTGATAAATCCGTGCCCTCCTGTCTCACCATCGAGTCAGCGACAGGTGATAAATCCGTGCCCTCCTGTCACACCATCGGGTAAGGGACAGGTGATAAATCCGTGCCCTCCTGTCACACCATCGAGTCAGGGGCAGGTCATAAACCCGTGCCCTCATGTTACACCATCGAATCAGGGACAGGTGATAAATCCGTGCACTCCTGTCACAACATTGAGTCGGGGACTGGTGATAAATCCGTGCCCTCCTGTCACACCATCGAGTCAGGGGCAGGTCATAAACCCGTGCCCTCCTGTCACACCATTGAGTCAGGGACAGGTGATAAATCCTTGCCCTCCTGTCACACCATCGAGTCAGGGACAGGTGATAAATCCGTGCCCTCCTGTCACAACATCGAGTCAGGGGCAGGTCATTAATCCGTGCCCTCCTGTCTCACCATCGAGTCAGGGACAGGTGATAAATCCGTGCCCTCCTGTCTCATTGAGTCACGGACAGGTGAAAAATCCGTGCCCTCCTGTCACACCATCGAGTCAGGGACAGGTGATAAATCCGTGCCCTCCTGTCGCACCATCGCCTCAGGGACAGGTGATAAATCCGTGCTCTCCTGTCACACCATCGAGTCAGGGACAGGTGATAAATCCGTGCCCTTCTGTCTCACCATGGAGTCAGGGACAGGTGATAAATCCGTGCCCTCCTGTCACACCATTGATTCAGGGACAGGTGATTAATCCGTGCCCTCCTGTCTCACCATCGAGTCAGGGACAGGTGATAAATCCGTGCCCTGCTGTCACACCATTGAGTCAGGGACAGGTGAAAAATCCGTGCCCTCCTGTCTCATCGAGTCAGGGACAGGTGATAAATCCGTGCCCTCCTGTCTCACCATCGAGTCAGGGACAGGTGATAAATCCATGCCCTCCTGTCACACCATCGAGTCAGGGACAGGTGATAAATCCGTGCCCTCCTGCCACACCACCGAGGCAAGGACAGGTGATAAATCCGTGCCCTCCTGTCTCACCATGGAGTCAGGGACAGGTGATAAAACCGTGCCCTCCTGTCACACCATCGGGTCAGGGACAGGTGATAAATCCGTGCCCTCCTGTCTCACCATCGATTCAGGGACAGGTGATAAATCCGTGCCCTCCTGTCACACCATCGAGTCAGGGGCAGGTCATAAACCCGTGCCCTCCTGTCACACCATTGAGTCAGGGACAGGTGATAAATCCGTGCCCTCCTGTCTCACCATCGAGTCAGGGACAGGTGATAAATCCGTGCCCTCCTGTCTCACCATCGAGTCAGGGACAGGTGATAAATCCGTGACCTCCTGTCTCATCGAGTCAGGGACAGGTGATAAATCCGTGCCCTCCTGTCGCACCATCGAGTCCGCAACAGGTGATAAATCCATGCCCTCCTGTCACACCATTGAGTGAGAGACAGGTGATAAATCCGTGCCCTACTGCCGCACAATCGTTTCAGGGACAGGTGATAAATCCGTGCCCTCCTGTGACACCATCGAGTCAGGGACAGGTTTATAATCCGTGCCCTCCTGTCTCACCATCGAGTCAGGGGCAGGTGATAAATCCGTGCCCTCCTGTCACACCATTGAGTCAGGGACTGGTGATAAATCAGTGCCCTCCTGTCTCACCATCGAGTGAGGGACAGGTGATAAATCCATGCCCTCCTGTCACACCATCGAGTCAGGGGCAGGTCATTTACCCGTGCCCTCCTGTCACACCATTGAGTCGGGGACTGGTGATAAATCCGTGCCCTCCTGTCACACCATCGAGTCAGGGGCAGGTCATAAACCCGTGCCCTCCTGTCACACCATCGAGTCAGGGACAGGTGATAAATCCGTGCCCTCCTGTCACACCATTGAGTCGGGGACTGGTGATAAATCCGTGCCCTCCTGTCACACCATCGAGTCAGGGACAGGTGATAAATCCATGCCCTCCTGTCACAACATCGAGTCAGGGGCAGGTCATAAATCCGTGCCCTCCTGTCTCACCATCGAGTCAGGGACAGGTGATAAATCTGTGCCCTCCTGTCTCATTGAGTCACGGACAGGTGAAAAATCCGTGCCCTCCTGTCACACCATCGAGTCAGGGACAGGTGATAAATCCGTGACCTCCTGTCGCACCATCGCCTCAGGGACAGGTGATAAATCCGTGCCCTCCTGTGACACCATCGAGTCAGGGACCGGTGATAAACCCGTGCTGTCCTGTCTCACCATCGAGTCAGGGACAGGTGATAAATCCATGCCCTTCTGTCTCACCATTGAGTCAGGCACAGGTGATACACCCGTGCCCTCCTGTCACACCATCGAGTCAGGGACAGGTGATAAGTCCATGCCCTCCTGTCACCCCATTGAGTCGGGGACTGGTGATAAATCCGTGCGCTGCTGTAACACCATTGAGTCAGGCACAGGTGATAAATCCGTGCCCTCCTGTCTCACCATCGAGTCAGGGACAGGTGATAAATCCGTGCCCTCCTGTCTCACCATTCAGTCAGGGACAGGTGATAAATCCGTGCCCTCCTGTCACGCCATCGAGTCAGGGGCAGGTGATTAATCCGTGCCCTCCTGTCACACCATCGAGTCAGGGGCAGGTCATAAACCCGTGCCCTCCTGTCACACCATTGAGTCGGGGACTGGTGATAAATCCGTGCCCTCCTGTCACACCATTGAGTCAGGGACAGGTGATAAATCCGTGCCCTCCTGTCACACCATCGGGTCAGGGACAGGTGATAAATCCGTGCCCTCCTGTCTCACCATCGAGTCAGGGACAGGTGATAAATCCGTGCCCTCCTGTCTCATCGAGTCAGGGACAGGTGATAAATCTGTGCCCTCCTGTCGCACCATCGAGTCAGCGACAGGTGATAAATCCATGCCCTCCTGTCACACCATTGAGTCAGAGACAGGTGATAAATCCGTGCCCTCCTGTCGCACCATCGTGTCAGGGACAGGTGATAAATCCGTGCCCTCCTGTCACACCATCGAGTCAGGGACCGGTGATAAATCCGTGCCCTCCTGTCTCACCATCGAGTCAGGGACAGGTGATAAATCCGTGCCCTTCTGTCTCACCATTGAGTCAGGGACAGGTGATAAATCCTTGCCGTCCTGTCACACCATCGAGTAAGGGACAGATGATAAATACATGCCCTCCTGCCTCTCCATCGAGTCAGGGACAGGTGATAAATCTGTGCCCTCTTGTCTCACCATCGAGTCAGGGACAGGTGATAAGTGCGTGCCCTCCTGTCTCATCGAGTCAGGGACAGGTGATAAATCCGTGCCCTCCTGTCGCACCATCGCGTCAGGGACAGGTGATAAATCCGTGCCCTCCTGTCACACCATCGATCAGGGACAGGTGATAAATCCGTGCCCTCCTGTCACACCATCGAGTCAGGGACAGGTGATAAATCCGTGCCCACCTGTCTCACCATCGAGTCAGGGAGAGGTGATAAATCCGTGCCCTCCTGTCACACCATCGATCAGGGACAGGTGATAAATCCGTGCCCTCCTGTCACACCATCGAGTCAGGGACAGGTGATAAATCCGTGCCCACCTGTCTCACCATCGAGTCAGGGACAGGTGATAAATCCGTGCCCACCTGTCTCACCATCGATCAGGGACAGGTGATAAATCCGTGCCCTCCTGTCACACCATCGAGTCAGGGGCAGGTCATAAATCCGTGCCTTCCTATCACACCATTGAGTCAGGGACTGGTGATCAATCCGTGCCCCCCTGTCACCCCATTGAGTCAGGGACAGGTGACAAATCCGCGCCCTCCTGTCTCACCATCGAGTCAGGGACAGGTGATAAATCCGTGCCCTCCTGTCACACCATCGATTCAGGGACAGGTGATAAATCCGTGTCCTACTGTCTCATCATCGAGTCAGGGACAGGTGATAAATCAGTGCCCTCCTGTGTCACCATCGTGTCAGGGAAAAGGTGATAAATCCGTGCCCTCCTGTCACACCATCGAGTCAGGGACAGGTGATAAATCAGTGCCCTCCTGTCACACCATCGAGTCAGGGGCAGGTGATAAATCAGTGCCCTCCTGTCTCACCATCGAATCTGGGACAGGTTATAAATCCGTGTCCTCCTGTCACACCATCGAGTCAGCAACAGGTGATGAATCCGTGCCCTCCTGTCACACCATCGAGTCAGGGACAGGTGATAAATCCGTGCCCTCCTGTCACACCTTCGAGTCAGGGACAGGTGATAAATCTGTGCCCTCCTGTCACACCATCGAGTAAGGGACAGGTGATAAATCCATGCCCTCCTGTCACACCATCGGTCAGGGACAGGTGATAAATCCATGCCCTCCTGTCTCACCATCGAGTCAGGGACAGGTCATAAATCCGTGCCCTCCTGTCACACCATCGAGTCAGGGACAGGTGATCAATCCGTGCCCTCCTGTCTCATCGAGTCAGGGACAGGTGATAAATCCGTGCCCTCCTGTCACACCATCGAGTCAGGGACAGGTGATAAAGCAGTGCCCTCCTGTGTCACCATCGAGTAAGGGACAGGTGATAAATCCGTGCCCTCCTGTCTCACCATCGAGTTAGGGACAGGTGATAAATCCGTGCCCTCCTGTCTCACCATCGAGTAAGGGACAGGTGATAAATCCGTGCCCTCCTGTCTCACCATCGAGTAAGGGACAGGTGATAAATCCGTGCCCTCCTGTCACACCATCGAGTCAGGGACAGGTGATAAATCCGTGCCCACCTGTCTCACCATCGAGTCAGGGACAGGTGCTAAATCCATGCCCTCCTGTCACACCATCGAGTCAGGGGCAGGTCATAAATCCGTGCCCTCCTGTCACACCATTGTGTCAGGGACTGGTGATAAATCCGTGCCCCCCTGTCACCCCATTGAGTCAGGGACAGCTGATTAATCTATGCCCTCCTGTCTCACCATCGAGTCAGGGACAGGTGATATATCCGTGCCCTCCTCTCACACCATTGAGTCAGGAACTGGTGATAAATCCGTGCCCTCCTGTGTCACCATCGAGTCAGGGACAGGTGATAAATCTGTGCCGTCCTGTTACACCATCGAGTCAGGAAGAGGAGATAAATCCGTGTCCTCCTGTCTCACCATCGAGTCAGGGACAGGTGATAAATACGATCCCTCCTGTCTCACCATCGAGTCAGGGACAGGGGATAAATCCGTGCCCTCCTGTTACACCATCGAGTCAGGAAGAGGCGATAAATCCGTGCCCTCCTGTCACACCAACGAGTCAGGGACAGGTGATAAATCCGTGCCCTCCTGTCACACCATCGTGTCAGGGACATGTGATAAATCCTTGCCCTCCTGTCTCACCATCGAGTCAGGGGCATGTGATAAATCCGTGCCCTTCTGTCACACCATCGAGTCAGGGACAGGTGATAAATCCGTGCCCTCCTGTCTCACCATCGAGTCAGGGACAGGTGATAAATCCGTGCCCTTCTGTCACACCATCGAGTCAGGGACAGGTGATAAATCCGTGCCCTCCTGTCTCACCATCGAGTCAGGGACAGGTGATAAATCCGTGCCCTCATGTCTCACCATGGAGTCAGGGACAGGTGACAAATCCGTGCCCTCCTGTCTCACCATGGAGTCAGGGACAGGTGATAAATCCGTGCCCTTCTGTCACACCATCGAGTCAGGGACAGGTGATAAATCCATGCCCTCCTGTCTCACCATCGAGTCAGGGGCAGGTGATAAATCCGTGCCCTCCTGTCTCACCATCGAGTCAGGGACAGGTGATAAATCCGTGCCCTCCTGTCGCACCATCGAGTCAGGGACAGGTGATAAATACGTGTCCTCCTGTCTCAACATCGAGTAAGGGACAGGTGATAAATCCGTGCCCTCCAGTCTCACGATCGAGTCAGGGACAGGTGATAAATCCGTGCCCTCCTGTCTCACCATCGAGTCAGGGACAGGAGATAAATCCGTGTCCTCCTGTCACACCATCGAGTCAGCGACAGGTGATAAATCCGTGCCCTCCTGTCTCACCATCGAGTCAGGGACAGGTGATAAATCCGTGCCCTCCTGTCTCACCATCGAGTCAGGGACAGGTGATAAATCCGTGCCCTCCTGTCACACCATCGATTCAGGGACAGGTGATAAATCCGTGCCCTCCTGTCACACCATAGAGTCATGAACAGGTGATAAATCCGTGCCGTCCTGTCACACCATCGAGTAAGGGACAGGTGATAAATCCATGCCCTCCTGCCTCTCCATCGAGTCAGGGACAGGTGATAAATCCGGCCCTCCTGTCTCACCATCGAGTCAGGGACAGATGATAAATCCGGCCCTCCTGTCACACCATGGAGTCAGGGACAGGTGATGAATCCAAACCCTCCTGTCACACCAGCCGTCAGGGACAGGTGATAAATCCGTGCCCTCCTGTCTCATCGAGTCAGGGACAGGTGATAAATCCGTGCCCTCCTGTCACACCATCGAATCAGGGACAGGTGATCAATCCGTGCCCTCCTGTCTCATCGAGTCAGGGACAGGTGATAAATCCGTGCCCTCCTGTCACACCATCGAGACAGGGACAGGTGATATAGCAGTGCCCTCCTGTGTCACCATCGAGTAAGGGACAGGTGATAAATCCGTGCCCTCCTGTCACACCATCGAGTCAGGGACAGGTGATAAATCCGTGCCCACCTGTCTCACCATCGAATCAGGGACAGGTGATAAATCCATGCCCTCCTGTCACACCATCGAGTCAGGGGCAAGTCATAAATCCGTGCCCTCCTGTCACACCATTGAGTCAGGGACTGGTGACAAATCCGTGCCCCCCTGTCACCCCATTGAGTCAGGGACAGCTGATAAATCCATGCCCTCCTCTCACACCATTGAATCAGGAACTGGTGATAAATCCGTGCCCTCCTGTGTCACCATCGAGTCAGGGACAGGTGATAAATCTGTGCCGTCCTGTTACACCATCGAGTCAGGAAGAGGAGATAAATCCATGTCCTCCTGTCTCACCATCGAGTCAGGGACAGGTGATAAATACGATCCCTCCTGTCTCACCATCGAATCAGGGACAGGTGATAAATCCGTGCCCTCCTGTTACACCATCGAGTCAGGAAGAGGTGATAAATCCGTGCCCTCCTGTCTCATCGAGTCAGGGACAGGTGATAAATCCGTGCCCTCCTGTCGCACCATCGCGTCAGGGACAGGTGATAAATCCGTGCCCTCCTGTCACACCATCGAGTCAGGGACAGGTGATAAATCAGTGCCCTCCAGTCTGACCATCGAGTCAGGGACAAGTGATTAATCCGTGCCCTCCTGTCTCACCATCGATTCAGGGACAGGAGATAAATCCGTGCCCTCCTGTCTCACCATCGAGTCAGGGACAGGAGATAAATCCATGCCCTCCTGTCACACCATCGAGTCAGGGACAGGTGATAAATCCGTGCCCTCCTGTCACAACATCGAATCAGGGACAGGTGATAAATCCGTGACCTCCTGTCTCACTATCGAGTCAGGGACAGGTGATAAATCTGTGCCTTCCTGTCTCACCATCGAGTCAGTGACAGGTGATAAATCCGCGCCCTCCTGTCACACCATCGAGTCAGGGACAGGTGATAAATCAGTGCCCTCCTGTGTCACCATCGAGTAAGGGACAGGTGATAAATCTGTGCCCTCCTGTCACACCATCGAGTCCGGATCAGGTGATAAATCCATGCCCTCCTGTCTCACCATCGAGTGAGGGACAGGTGATAAATCCATGCCCTCCTGTCACACCATCGAGTCAGGGAGAGGTGATAATCCCTGCCCTCCTGTCTCACCATCGAGTCAGGGACAGGTGATAAATCCGTGCCCTCCTGTCACACAATCAAGTCAGGGACAGTTGATAAATCCGTGCCCTCCTGTCTCACCATCAAGTCAGGGACAGGTGATAAATCCGTGCTCTCCTGTCTCACTCTCGAGTCAGGGGCAGGTGATAAATCCGTGCCCTCCTGTCACACCATCGAGTCAGGAATAGGTGATCAATCCGTGCCCTCCTGTCACACCATCGAGTCAGGGACAGGTGATAAATCCGTGCCCTCCTGTCACACCATCGAGTCAGGGACAGGTGATAAATCCGTGCCCTCCTGTCTCACCATCGAGTCAGGGACAGGTGATAAATCCGTGCCCGCTTGTCTCACCATCGAGTCAGGGACAGGTGATAAATCCGTGCCCTCATGTCACACCATTGAGTCAGGGACAGGAGATAAATCCGTGCCCTCCTGTCTCACCATCGAGTCAGGGACAGATGATAAATCCGTGCCCTCCTGTCTCATCGAGTCAGGGACAGGTGATAAATCCGTGCCCTCCTGTCACACCATTGAGTCAGAGACAGGTGATAAATCCGTGCCCTCCTGTCGCACCATCGCGTCAGGGACAGGTGATAAATCCGTGCCCTCCTGTCACACCATTGAGTCAGAGACAGGTGATAAATCCGTGCCCTCCTGTCGCACCATCGAGTCAGGGACAGGTGATAAATTCGTGCCCTCCTGTTACACCATCGAGTCAGGAAGAGGAGATAAATCCGTGTCCTCCTGTCTCACCATCGAGTCAGGGACAGGTGACAAATACGATCCCTCCTGTCTCACCATTGAGTCAGGGACAGGTTATAAATCCGTGCCCTTCTGTCACACCACTGAGTCAGGGACAGGTGATAAATCCTTGCCCTCCTGTCTCACCATCGAGTCAGGGGCATGTGATAAATCCGTGCCCTCCTGTCTCACCATCGATTCAGGGACAGGTGATAAATCCGTGACCTCCTGTCACACCATCGAGTCAGGGACAGGTGATAAATCCGTGTCCTCCTGTCTCACCATCGAGTCAGGGACAGGTGATAAATCCGTGCCCTCCTGTATCACCATGGAGTCAGGGACAGGTGACAAATCCGTGCCCTCCTGTCTCACCATGGAGTTTGGCACAGGTGATAAATCCGTGCCCTCCAGTCTCACCATCGAGTCAGGGGCAGGTGATAAATCCGTGCCCTCCTGTCTCACCATCGAGTCAGGGACAGGTGATAAATCCATGCCCTCCTGTCGCACCATCGAGTCAGGGACAGGTGATAAAATTGTGTCCTCCTGTCTCACCATCGAGTCAGGGACAGGTGATAAATCCGTGCCCTCCAGTCTCACCATCAAGTCAGGGACAGGTGATAAATCTGTGCCCTCCTGTCTTACCATCGATTCAGGGACAGGAGATACATCCGTGCCCTCCTGCCTCACCATCGACTCAGGGACAGGAGATAAATCCGTGCCCTCCTGTCACACCATCGAGTCAGGGACAGGTGATAAATCCGTGCCCTCCTGTCACACCATCGAGTCAGGGACAGGTGATAAATCCGCGCCCTCCTGTCTCACCATCGAGTCAGGGACAGGTGATAAATCCGTGCCCTCCTGTCTCACCATCGAGTCAGTGACAGGTGATAAATCCGTGCCCTCCTGTCACAGCATCTAGTCAGGGACAGGTGATAAATCAGTGCCCTCCTGTGACACCATCTAGGAAGGGACAGGTGATAAATCTGTGCCCTCCTGTCACACCATCGAGTCAGGGACAGGTGATAAATCCGTGCCCTCCTGTCACACCATCGAGTCAGGGACAGGTGATAAATCCGTGTCCTCCTGTCTCACCATCGAGTGAGGGACAGGTGATAAATCCGTGCCCTCCTGTCACACCATCGAGTCAGGGACAGGTGATAAATCCGTGCCCTCCTGTCACACCATCGAGTCAGGGACAGGTGATAAATCAGTGCCCTCCTGTCACACCATCGAGTCAGGGACAGGTGATAAATCCGTGTCCTCCTGTCTCACCATCGAGTGAGGGACAGGTGATAAATCCGTGCCCTCCTGTCACACCATCGAGTCAGGGACAGGTGATAAATCCGTGCCCTCCTGTCACACAATCGAGTCAGCGACAGGTGATAAATCCGTGCCCTCCTGTCACACCATCGAGTCAGGGACAAGTGATAAGCCCGTGCCCTCCTGTCACACCAGCGAGTCAGGGACAGGTGATAAATCCATGCCCTCCTGTCTCGCCCTGGAGTCAGGGACTGGTGATAAATCCGTGCCCCCCTGTCACCCCATTGAGTCAGGAACAGGTGATAAATCCTTGCCCTCCTGCCACACCATCGAGTCAGGGACAGGTGATAAATCCATGCCCTCCTGTCTCACCATCGAGTCAGGGACAGGTGATAAATCCGTGCTCTCCTGTCTCATCGAGTAAGGGACAGGTGATAAATCCGTGCCCTCCTGTCTCATCGAGTCAGGGACAGGTGATAAATCCGGGCCCTCCTGTCTCATCGAGTCAGGGACAGTTGGTAAATCCGTACCCTCCTGTCTCACCATCGAGTCAGGGACAGGTGATAAATCCGTGACCTCCTGTCTCACCATCGAGTCAGGAACAGGTGATAAATCCGTGCCCTCCTGTCTCACCATGGAGTCAGGGACAGGTGGTAAATCCGTGCCCTCCTGTCGCATCGAGTCAGGGACAGGTGATAAATCCGTGCACTCCTGTCACACCATCGAGTCAGGGACGTGTGATAAATTTCTGCCCTCCTGTCTCACCATCGAGTCAGGGACCGGTGATAAATCGGACCCCTCCTGCCTCATCGTGTCAGGGACAGGTGATAAATCCGTGCCCTCCTGTCACACCATCGAGTCAGGGACAGGTGATAAATCCGTGCCCTCCTCTCACACCATCGAGTCAGGGACAAGTGATAAATCCGTGCCCTCCTGTCTCACGATCGAGTCAGGGACAGGTGATAAATCCGTGCCCTCCTGTCACACCATCGAGTCAGGGACAGGTGATAAATCCGTGCCCTCCTGTCGCACCATCGAGTCAGGGACAGGTGCTAAATCCGTGCCCTCCTGTCTCACCATCGAGTCAGGGACAGGTGATAAATCCGTGCCCTCCTGTCTCATTGAGTCAGGGACAGGTGACATATCCGTGCCCTCCTCTCTCACCGAGTCAGGGACAGGTGATAAATCCGTGCCGTCTTGTCTCATCGAGTCAGGGACTGGTGATAAATACATACCCTCCTGTCTCACCATCTTGTCAGGGACAGGTGATAAATTCGTGCCCTCCTGTCTCTCCATCGATTCAGCGACAGGTGATAAATCCGTGCCCTCCTGTCTCACCATCGAGTCAGGGACAGGAGATAAATCCGTGCCCTCCTGTCTCACGATCGAGTCAGGGACAGGTGATAAATCCGTGCCGTCCTGTCACACCATCGAGTCAAGGACAGGTGATAAATCCGTGCCCTCCTGTCACACCATCGAGTCAAGGACAGGTGATAAATCCGTGCCCTCCTGTCACATCATCGAGTCAGGGTCAGGTGATAAATCCGTGCCCTCCTGTCTCACCATCGAGTCAGGGACAATTGATAAATCCGTGCCCTCCTGTCTCACCATCGAGTCAGGGACAGGTGATAAATTCGAGCCCTCCTGTCTCACCATCGAGTCAGGGACATGTGATAAATCCGTGCCCTCCTGTCTCATCGAGTAAGGGACAGGTGATAAATCCGTGCCCTCCTGTCTCACCATCGAGTCAGGGACAGGTGATTAATCCGTGCCCTCCTGTCTCACCCTCGAGTCAGGGACAGGTGATAAATCTGTGCCCTCCTGTCACACCATCGAGTCTGGGACAGGCGATAAATCCGTGCCCTCCTGTCACACCATCGAGTCAGGGAGAGGTGATAAATCCGTGCCCTCCTGTCTCACCATCGAGTCAGGGACAGGAGATAAATCCGTGCCCTCCTGTCACACCATCGAGTCAGGGACAGGTGATAAATCCGTGCCCTCCTGTCTCACCATCGAGTCAGGGACAGGTGATAAATCCGTGCCCTCCTGTCACACCATCGAGTCAGAGACAGGTGATAAATCCGTGCCCTCCTGTCACACCATCGAGTCAGGGACAGGTGATAAATCCGTGCCCTCCTGTCTCACCATCGAGTCAGGAAGAGGAGATAAATCCGTGCCCTCCTGTCTCACCATCGAGTCAGAGACAGGTGATAAATCCGTGCCCTCCTGTCACACCATCGAGTCAGGGACAGGTGATAAATCCGTGCCCTCCTGTCACACCATCGAGTCAGGGACAGGTGATAAATCCGTGCCCTCCTGTCACACCATCGAGTCAGGGACAGGTGATAAATCCGTGCCCTCCTGTCTCACCATCGAGTCAGAGACAGGTGATAAATCCGTGCCCTCCTGTCTCACCGTCGAGTCAGGGACAGGTGATAAATCCGTGCCCTCCTGTCTCACCATCGAGTCAGAGACAGGTGATAAATCCGTGCCCTCCTGTCTCACCGTCGAGTCAGGGACAGGTGATAAATCCGTGCCCTCCTGTCTCACCGTCGAGTCAGGGACAGGTGATAAATCCGTGCCCTCCTGTCTCACCATCGAGTCAGGGACAGGTGATAAATCCGTGTCCTGTCACACCATCGAGTCAGGGGTAGGTCATAAATCTGTGCCCTCCTGTCACACCATCGAGTCAGGGACAGGTGATAAATCTGTGCCCTCCTGTCTCACCATGGAGTCAGGGACAGGTGATAAATCCGTGTCCTCCTGTCGCACCATCGAGTCAGGGACAGGTGATAAATCCGTGCCCTCCTGTCTCACCATCGAGTCTGGGACAGGTGATAAATCCGTGTCCTCCTGTCGCACCATCGAGTCAGGGACAGGTGATAAATCCGTGCCCTCATGTCACACCATCGAGTCTGGGACAGGTGATAAATCCGTGTCCTCCTGTCGCACCATCGAGTCAGGGACAGGTGATAAATCCGTGCCCTCCTGTCGCACCATCGAGTCAGGGACAGGTGATAAATCCGTGCCCTCCTGTCACACCATCGTGTCAGGGACAGGTGATAAATCCATGCACTCAGTAGATGTTAAAGGAATTAACGTTCTTGCATTTTAGAATAACTCACCAAACAAAATTTGAATGGAAAGATCTTGTAGTTTGTTAGAAAACATAAATAATAGTTTGTAGCCCAGCACATGTGCCAAGCTATCCTGGACGCTAACATTGACTTTTCGTGCAATAATTCAACACGTCTCACATTTTCTCTGAAAGATGATACATTAACCAATCACTTAAATTAAAATCTGTCCAGAGTTAAACAATATTACATTGAAGAAACTTAAAGAAAGGCAGCTCCTGTCCTGCGAGGCTCTGACTCGCTCGACCAGCTCCACTCTGGATCAGAAATCCATGTGACTAAGTATTTATTACGAATAGTATAAAGCTGGAGCCTTGTGTGACAGAGCGTTTAGTAAATGGGTAAAACAAGGAAATGTTAAACTTTCAAAAGAGACGGGCAGCACTTTTAGAAAGTTTGTATAAATGGCTGTAGAGCAGTTCCAATCGCAGCCTTTAATCTCTTCTCTGCAGCAATCATTGGTCGTTGTCTGTAACACAGGGCTGGCTTCACTCTCCAAACATACAGTATGTGGAACCCTTCTCCTTCCACGAGCCACACTGCAAATAGCAAAGCCGCAGTCCCGATGGGCGCTGGGTCGAGATGAAATCATTGTTTTCAGCTTCTGCGTTAAGACAAGTTACATCTTTGATGCAAACAGTCCCTGATTGGATCCCATTTCCTCCCACTACATGGGATTTGCGATATAAGTGCACTGGTTATGTATGGATCAGGATGGGAACAATGTGCAATGGTCTGCACCATTTCATTGTGTAAGCGGGATTGACTGAGGTTACCATGTCGTGCAATATGGGCTAAAAAAGGATTTTCTGGGACCTGGAATTCACCTTGAATGGAGTCGATCAGATTCTGTTTAAGGTGATGACCGAGAATGATACGGACCAAACTCCACCAAACTCAGCGGCTGAACTGTGGCCTGGCTCTCGAGTTTGCAGCAGAATGAGTTTGCACCCCAGCTGAGGGTCCGTGTCCAGGCCTATTCTCTGACTCATCGCTTCCCCCTGACAAATCTTCACTGGGTTCTTGTCGGATGTTGCTTTGTGCTGGACACTCAAAGTGCACACAGTGGAATACCTGCAACAGGAAGCCACGGTTAGAATTGTAACGCTCATCCTGGCTGTTCTACCCCTGAATGAGTAAATGGCAAAGAAATCCTCCCATTAATAGACCTATTGGTCAGTCGAAAACCTTCAAAAACTGTGCAGCCACCACACTGCAGCCGAACACCATAGAAAACCACATGTTAAGCACACATGGAGGCAGTGGACCTGAGAGGGAGGGAGAGCGGAGCCTGAGGATATAAAGAGCGAGGCCCGAGAGCGAGGCCCGAAAGCGGAAACAGCGGACCCAAGAGGAGCGAGAGTGGAGCCTGAGGATATAAAGAGTGTGGGAGAGCGAGGCCCGAGAGCGGAGGCAGCGGACCCGAGAGGGAGCGAGAGCGGAGCCTGAGGATATAAAGAGCACGGGAGAGCGAGGCCCGAGACCGGAGGCAGCCGACCCGAGAGGGAGCGAGAGTGGAGCCTGAGGATATAAAGAACGCGGGAGAGCGAGGCCCGAGAGCGGAGACAGCGGACCCGAGAGGGAGCGAGAGCGGAGCCTGAGGATATAAAGAGCGCGGGAGAGTGAGGCCCGAGAGCGGAGGCAGCGGACCCGAGAGGGAGCGAGAGTGGAGCCTGAGGATATAAAGAACGCGGGAGAGCGAGGCCCGAGAGCGGAGGCAGCGGACACGAGAGGGAGCGAGAGTGGAGCCTGAGGATATAAAGAGCGCGGGAGAGCAAGGCCCGAGAGTGGAGACAGCGGACCCAAGAGGGAGCGAGCGCGGAGCCTGAGGATATAAAGAGCGCGGGAGAGCAAGGCCCGAGAGTGGAGACAGCGGACCCAAGAGGGAGCGAGCGCGGAGCCTGAGGATATAAAGAGCGCGGGAGAGCAAGGCCCGAGAGTGGAGACAGCGGACCCAAGAGGGAGCGTGCATGGAACCTGAGGATATAAAGAGCGCGGGAGAGCGAGGCCCGAGAGCGGAGACAGCGGACCCGAGAGGGAGCGAGAGCGGAGCCTGAGGATATAAAGAGCGCGGGAGAGCGGGGCCTGAGAGCAGAGGCAGCAGACCCGAGAGGGAGCGAGAGCGGAGCTTGAGGATATAAAGAGAGCGGGAGAGCGAGGCCCGAGAGCGGAGGCAGCGGACCCGAGAGGGAGCGAGAGCGGAGCCTGAGGATATAAAGAGTGCGGGAGAGCGAGGCCCGAGAGCGGAGGCAGCGGACCCGAGAGAGAGCGAGAGCGGAGCATGAGGATATAAAGAGTGCGGGAGAGCGAGGCCCGAGAGCGGAGGCAGCGGACCCGAGAGAGAGCGAGAGCGGAGCATGAGGATATAAAGAGCACGGGAGAGCGAGGCCCGAGACCGGAGGCAGCGGACCCGAGAGGGAGCGAGAGTGGAGCCTGAGGATATAAAGAACGCGGGAGAGCGAGGCCCTAGAGCGGAGGCAGCGGACCGGAGAGGGAGCGAGAGCGGAGCCTGAGGATATAAAGAGCGCGGGAGAGCGAGGGCCGAGAGTGGAGACAGCGGACCCAAGAGGGAGTGAGCGCGGAGCCTGAGGATATAAAGAGCGCGGGAGAGCGAGGCCCGAGAGTGGAGACAGCGGACCCGAGAGGGAGCGAGAGTGGAACCTGAGGATATAAAGAGCGCGGGAGAGCGAGGCCCGAGAGCGGAGACAGCGGACCCGAGAGGGAGCGAGAGCGGAGCCTGAGGATATAAAGAGCGCAGGAGAGCGAGGCCTGAGAGCGGAGGCAGCGGACCCGAGAGGGAGCGAGAGCGGAGCGTGAGGATGTAAAGAGCGTGGGAGAGCGAGGCCCGAGAGCGGAGGCAGCAGACCCGAGAGGGAGCGAGAGCGGAGCTTGAGGATATAAAGAGCGCGGGAGAGCGAGGCCCGAGAGCGGAGGCAGCGGACCCGAGAGAGAGCGAGAGCAGAGCCTGAGGATATAAAGAGCGCGGGAGAGCGAGGCCCGAGAGCGGAGACAGCGGACCCGAGAGGGAGCGAGAGCAGAGCCTGAGGATATAAAGAGTGCGGGAGAGCGAGGCCCGACAGCGGAGGCAGCGGACCCGAGAGGGAGCGAGAGTGGAGCCTGAGGATATAAAGAGCGCGGGAGAGCGAGGCCCGAGAGCGGAGACAGTGGACCCGAGAGGGAGCGAGAGCGGAGCCTGAGGATATAAAGAGTGTGGGAGAGCGAGGCCCGAGAGCGGAGACAGCGGACCCGAGAGGGAGCGAGAGCGGAGCCTGAGGATATAAAGAGCGCGGGAGAGTGAGGCCCGAGAGTGGAGACAGCGGACCCGAGAGGGAGCGAGAGCGGAGCCTGAGGATATAAAGAGCGTGGGAGAGCGAGGCCTGAGAGTGGAGACAGCGGACCCGAGAGGGAGCGAGAGCAGAGCCTGAGGATATAAAGAGCGCGGGAGAGCGAGGCCTGAGAGTGGAGACAGCGGACCCGAGAGGGAGCGTGAGTGGAACCTGAGGATATAAAGAGCGCGGGAGAGCGAGGCCCCAGAGCGCAGGCAGCGGACCCGAAAGGGAGCGAGAGCGGAGCCTCAGGTTATAAAGAGTGCGGGAGAGCGAGGCCCGAGAGCGGAGGCAGCGGACCCGAGAGGGAGCGAGAGTGGAGCCTCAGGATATAAAGAGCGCGGGAGAGCAAGGCCCGAGGGTGGAGGCAGCGGACCTGAGAGAGAGCGAGAGCGGAGCCTGAGGATATAAAGAGCGCGGGAGAGCGAGGCCCCAGAGCGGAGGCAGCGGACCCGAGAGGGAGCGAGAGCGGAGCCTGAGGATATAAAGAGCGCGGGAGAGCGAGGCCCGAGAGCGGAGGCAGCGGACCCGAGAGGGAACGAGAGCGGAGCCTGAGGATGTAAAGAGCGCGGGAGAGCGAGGCCCGAGAGCGGAGACAGCGGACCCGAGAGGGAGCGAGAGCGGAGCCTGAGGATATAAAGAGCGTGGCCGAGCGAGGCCCGAGAGCGGAGACAGCGGACCCGCGAGGGAGCGAGAGCGGAGCCTGAGGATATAAAGAGCGCGGGAGAGTGAGGCCCGAGAGCGGAGGCAGCGGATCCGAGAGTGAGCGAGAGCGGAGCCTGAGGATATAAAGAGCGCGGGAGAGCGAGGCCCGAGAGCGGAGGCAGCGGCCCCGAGAGGGAGCGAGAGCGGAGCCTGAGGATATAAAGAGCACGGGAGAGCGAGACCGGAGGCAGCGGACCCGAGAGGGAGCGAGAGCGGAGCCTGAGGATATAAAGAGCGCGGGAGAGCGAGGCCCGAGAGCGGAGGCAGCGGACCCGAGAGGGAGCGAGAGCGGAGCTTGAGGATATAAAGAGAGCGGGAGAGCGAGGCCCGAGAGCGGAGGCAGCGGACCCGAGAGAGAGCGAGAGCGGAGTCTGAGGATATAAAGAGCGCGGGAGAGCGAGGCCCGAGAGCGGAGACAGCGGACCCGAGAGGGAGCGAGAGCGGAGCCTGAGGATATAAAGAGTGCGGGAGAGCGAGGCCCGAGAGCGGAGGCAGCGGACCCGAAAGGGAGCGAGAGCGGAGCCTCAGGTTATAAAGACGCGGGAGAGCGAGGCCCGAGAGCGGAGGCAGCGGACCCGAGAGGGAGCGAGAGCGGAGCCTCAGGATATAAAGAGCGCGGGAGAGCAAGGCCCGAGGGTGGAGGCAGCGGACCTGAGAGAGAGCGAGAGCGGAGCCTGAGGGTATAAAGAGCGCGGGAGAGCGAGGCCCGAGAGCGGAGGCAGCGGACCCGAGAGGGAGTGAGAGCGGAGCCTGAGGATATAAAGAGCGCAGGAGAGCGAGGCCCGAGAGCGGAGACAGCGGACCCGAGTGGGAGCGAGAGCGGAGCCTGAGGATATAAAGAGCGCGGCAGAGCGAGGCCCGAGAGCGGAGACAGCGGACCCGCGAGGGAGCAAGAGCGGAGCCTGAGGATATAAAGAGCGCGGGAGAGCGAGGCCCGAGAGCGGAGGCAGCGGACCCGAGAGGGAGCGAGAGCAGAGCCTGAGGATATAAAGAGCGTGGGAGAGCGAGGCCCGAGAGTGGAGGCAGCGGACCCGAGTGGGAGCGAGAGCGGAGCCTGAGGATATCAGGAGCGCGGCAGAGCGAGGCCCGAGAGCGGAGACAGCGGACCCGCGAGGGAGCAAGAGCGGAGCCTGAGGATATAAAGAGCGCGGGAGAGCGAGGCCCGAGAGCGGAGGCAGCGGACCCGAGAGGGAGCGAGAGCGGAGCCTGAGGATATAAAGAGCGCGGCAGAGCGAGGCCCGAGAGCGGAGGCAGCGGCCCCGAGAGGGAGCGAGAGCGGAGCCTGAGGATATAAAGAGCGCGGGAGAGCGAGGCCGGAGGCAGCGGACCCGAGAGGGAGCCTGAGGATATAAAGAGCGCGGGAGAGCGAGGCCCGAGAGTGGACAGCGGACCCGAGAGGGAGCGAGAGCGGAGCCTGAGGATATAAAGAGCGCGGGAGAGCGAGGCCCCAGAGTGGAGACAGCGGACCCGAGAGGGAGCGAGGGCGGAGCCTGAGGATATAAAGAGCGCGGGAGAGCGAGGCCCGAGAGTGGAGACAGCGGACCAGAGAGGGAGTGAGAGCGGAGCCTGAGGATATAAAGAGCGCGGGAGAGTGAGGCCCGAGAGTGGAGACAGTGGACCTGACAACAAAAACAAGGAGTGACGTCACAGGAAAGCAGGGAAGTGATTGGTTGGTCAGTATTTCTCTCTTTTTCTTGGACATTGGTTTAAATTAAGCGCCGGGATTAAAAACTAAACATTCAAGAAGAGGGAGCTGATTGGTGAATAGCTGGTCAGTGTTTTTACTTGGCTTTCTTAAAGTTTTTAATTTTATTCCATCTTGGTTATTAAATAGTCTGTTAATTCGAGGTATGGCAGGGCAGCTCACACCCGTGGTATGCACATCCTGTGCCATGTGGGATGTCCTGGACACCTCCCGTGGTCTGGACGACCACATGTGGGGGAAGTGTCGCCAGCTACAGCAGCTCGACCACCGGGTTACGTTTGAGCAGCGGCTGGAGTCAGTGTGGTGCATCCGCGAGGCTGAGAGCTACGCGGATTGCACGTTTCGGGAGGTGATACATAGAAACATAGAAGATAGGAACAGGAGTAGGCCATTCTGCCCCTCATCCAAATTCAGTACCCGGTCCCTGCTTTCTCCCCATACCCCTTGATCCCTTTAGCCTTAAGAAATATATCCAACTCCTTCTTGAATATATTTAAAGTATTGGCCTCTACTGCCTTCTGTGGTAGAGAATTCCACAGGTTCACCACTCTCTGGGTGAAGAAATTCCTCCTCATTTCTGTCCTAAATGGCCTACCCCTTATCCTTAGACTGTGACCCCTGGTTCTGGACTCTCCGACCATCAGGAACATTCTACCTGCATCTAGTTTGTCCAGACCTGTCAGAATTTTATAAGTTTCAATGAGATCCCCTCTCATTCTTCTAAACTCCAGCGAGTACAAGCCCAATCGACCCAATCTCTCCTCATACGTCATTCCTGCCATCCGAGGTATCAGCCTGGTGAATCTTCGCTGAACTCCTTCCATGGCAAGAACATCCTTCCTCAGATAAGGCGACCAAAACTGCACACAATATTCAAGATGTGGTCTCACCAAGGCCCTGTACAACTGCAGCAAGACATCCTTGTTCCTGCACTCAAACCCTCTCGCTACGAAGGCCAACATGCCATTTGCCTTCTTAACTGCCTGCTGCACCTGCATGCTTACCTTCAGCGACTGGTGCACAAGGACACCCAGGTCTCGTTGCACTTCCCCTTCTCCCAATCTATTGCCATTCAGATAATAATCTGCCTTCCTGTTTTTGCCACCAAAGTGGATAACCTCGCATTTATCCACGTTATATTGCATCTGCCATGCTTTTGCCCAATCACCCAACCTGTCCAAATCATCCTGGAGTTTCTCGGCATCCTCCTCACAGCACACACGCCCACCCAGCTTTGTGTCGTCTGCAAATTTGGAGATATTACATCTAGTTCCCTTGTCTAGATCATTAATATATATTGTGAATAGCTGGGGCCCAAGGACCGACCCCTGCAGTACCCCACTAGTCACTGCCTGCCACTTGGAAAAAGACCCGTTTATTCCAACTCTTTGCTTTCTGTCTGCGAACCAGTTCTCTATCCAAGTCAATACCTTGCCCCCAATTTGAGGGGGTGACTAGGTGTGTGGATGAGGGTAACGCAGTGGATGTGGTATACATGGATTTCAGTAAGGCCTTCGATAAAGTCCCGCACAGGAGACTGGTCAAGAAGGTAAGAGCCCATGGAATCCAGGGTGCCTTGGCACATTGGATACAAAACTGGCTTAGTGGCAGAAGGCAGAGGGTGATGGTCGAAGGTTGTTTTTGTGACTGGAAGCCTGTGGCCAGTGGGGTACCACAGGGATCGGTGCTGGGTCCCTTGCTGTTTGTGGTCCACATTAATGACTTGGATATGAATGTAAAAGGTATGATCAGTAAGTTCGCGGATGATACAAAAATTGGTGGGGTGGTAAATAGCGAGGAGGGTAGCCTCAGTCTGCAGGACGATATAGATGGGTTGGTCAGATGGGCGGAACAGTGGCAAATGGAATTTAACCCGGAAAAGTGCGAGGTGATGCACTTTGGGGGGACTAACAAGGCAAGGGAATACACAATGAATGGAAAGACCCTAGGCAAGACGGAGGGTCAGAGGGATCTGGGTGTGCAAGTACACAGATCCCTGAAGGCGGCGGAACAGGTGGATAAGGTGGTAAAAAAGGCATATCGGATACTTATATTCAATGCCTCGGCTAATGAAGGCAAGAGCAAGGAGGTTATGATGGGGCTGTATAAAACACTGGTTAGGCCACAGCTGGAATACTGTGTGCAGTTCTGGTCGCCACACTACAGGAAGGATGTGATCGCGTTAGAGAGGGTGCAGAGGAGGTTCACCAGGATGTTACCAGGGCTGGAGCGCTTCAGCTATGAAGAGAGACTGGGCAGATTGGGTTTGTTTTCCTTGGAGCAGAGGAGGCTGAGGGGGGACATGATTGAGGTGTACAAAATTATGAGGGGCATAGATAGGATGGATGCTGAGGAGCTTTTTCCCTTAGTAGAGGGGTCAATAACTAGGGGGCATAGATTCAAGGTAAAGGGCGGGAGGTTTAGAGGGGATTTGAGAAAGAACTTTTTCACCCAGAGGGTGGTTGGAGTCTGGAACTCACTGCCTGAAAGGGTTGTGGAGGCAGAAACCCTCACAACATTTAAGAAGCATTTGGATGAGCACTTGAAATGCCATAGCATACAAGGCTACGGACCAAATGCTGGAATATGGGATTAGATTAGACAGGGCTTGATGGCCGGCGCGGACACGATGGGCCGAAGGGCCTCTATCCGTGCTGTATTACTCTATGACTCTATCCCATGTGCCTTAACTTTACATGCTAATCTCTTATGCGGGACCTTATCGAAAGCCTTCTGAAAGTCCAAATACACCACATCCACTGGTTCTCCCTTATCTATTTTACCAGTTACATCCTCAAAAAATTCCAGTAGATTAGTCAAGCACGATTTACCTTTTGTAAATCCATGTTGACTTTGTCCGATCCTGTCACTGTTTTCCAAGTGCTCTGCTATTACATCTTTTATAATGGACTCCAGCATTTTCCCCACTACCGATGTCAGGCTTACCGGTCTGTAATTCCCCGTTTTCTCTCTACCACCTTTTTTGAATAGTGAGGTAACATTAGCTACCCTCCAATCCATGGGTACTGTTCCAGATTCCATCGAATGCTGGAAGATGATCAGCAAAGCATCAACTATTTCTAGGGCCACTTCCTTAAGTACTCTAGGATGTAGATTATCAGGCCCTGGGGATTTATCGGCCTTCAATCCCATCAATTTCCCTAACACCATTTCCCTACAAATACTGATTTCTTTCAGTTCCTCCCTTTCATCAGACCCTATGTTCCCCGGCATCTCTGGGAGGTTATTTGTGTCCTCCTTTGTGAAGGCAGAACCAAAATATGTATTTAATTGGTCCGCCATTTCTTTGTGCCCCATTATAAATTCCCCTGATTCTGACTGCAAGGGACCTACGCTTGACTTCATCAATCTTTTTCTCTTCACATATCTATAAAAGCTTTTACAGTCAGTTTTTATGTTCCCTGCTAGCTTACTCTCATATTCTATTTTCCCTTTCTTAATTAATCCCTTTGTCCTCCTTTGTTGAATCCTAAACTGCTCCCAATTCTCAGGTTTACTGCTTTTTCTGGCCAATTTATATGTCCTCTCCTTGGATCTTATGCTATCCCTAATTTCCCGTGTTAGCCACAGTTGAGTCACCTTTTTTGTTTTATTTTTATGCCAAACTGGGATGAACAAATTCTGTAGTTCATCCATGCGGTCTTTGAATGTTTGCCATTGCCTAGCCACCGTCAACCCTTTGAGTGACATTCCCCAATCAATCCTACCCAACTCACGCCTCAGACCATCGTAGTTTCCTTTATTTAAATTTAGGACCCTAGTCTCTGAGTCGACTACTTCATTCTCCATCTTAATGAAGAATTTGATCATATTATGATCGCTTCGACCCAAGGGGCCTCGTACAACAAGATTGCTAATTAATCCTTTCTCGTTACATAATACCCAGTCTAAGATGGCCTGATCTCTGGTTGGTTCCTCGACATATTGGTCCAGGAAACCATCCCGTAAACACTCCAGGAATTCCTCCTCCACAATATTGTTACTAATTTGGTTAGCCCAATCTATATGTAGATTAAAGTCACCCATGATGACTGCTGTGCCCTTATTGCACGCTTCTCTAATTTCCCTTTTAATGCCATCCCCAACCTCTGCATTACTGTTTGGGGGTCTATATACCACTCCCACTAACGTTTTCTGCCCCATGGTATTTCTCAGTTCTACCCATACAGATTCCACATCATCAGAGCTAATATCCTTCCTTACAATTGTGTTAATCCCTTCTTTAACCGGCAATGCTACCCCACCTCCCTTTCCTTTTTGCCTATCTTTCCTGAATATTGAATACCCCTGGATGTTGAGTTCCCAGCCTTGGCCACCCTGGAGCCGTGTTTCCGTAATCCCAATCAAATCATATTCATTTACCTCTATTTGCGCAGCTAATTCCTCCACTCTGCAGCTTAAGAGTGTGCAGGCAGAGCGGGAATGGGTGACCGTCAGACAGAAGAGGAGGACCAGGCAGGTAGTGCAGGAGTCCCCTGTGCCCATCGTGCTCACCAACCAGTATTCGGTGCTGAGTACCGGTGAGGGCGATGGTTCCTCTGGGGAGTGCAGCCAGAGCCAAGTCCACAGCACCATGGAAGGCTCAGCTGCACAGGCAGGGGGGTTGGGGGGTGGGGGGTGGGGGGGGGGAAGAGGAGAGGGAGAGCAATAGTGATAGGGGATTCAATAGTTAGGGGAGCAGACAGGCGTTTCTGCGGCCGCAGACATGACTCCAGGTTGGTATGTTGCCTCCCTGGTTCCAGGGTCAAGGATGTCACTGAGCGGCTGCAGGGCATTCTGAGGCGGGAGGGTGAACAGCCAGAGGTCATGGTCCATATCAGTATCAACGACATAGGCAGGAAGAGGGATGAGGTCCTGCAGGCAGAGTTCAGGGAGCTACGAAAGAAGTTAAAAAGCAGGACCTCAAAGGTAGTAATCTCCGGATTATTACCAGTGTCACGTGCTAGTGAGTACAGAAATAGGAAGATAGAGCAGATGAATGAGTGGCAGGAGAGATGGTGTAGGAGGGAGGGCTTTAGATTCCTGAGGAATTGGAACATCTACAAGCCAGACGGGTTGTACCTTAACGGGAATGGGACCAATATCCTCGCGGGAGGGTTTGCTAGTGCTGTTGGGGAGGGTTTAAACTAGCTTGGTAGGGGGATGGGAACCTAAAAATAGAGTCAATAGGGAGGGAAGAAAAACTGGAATTGGAAAACAAAAATGTAGAAAGTAAATTGGAAGGACAGAGGAATCAAGGGCTAGATAGTAGTCAACAAGGAGGTTTGCCTGTACTAAATGGTATATACTTCAATGCAAGGAGTATAGCGAACAAGGCAGATGAGCTGAGGGCACAGGTAGATACTTGGGACTATGATATTATAGCTATTACAGAGAGTGGCTGAAAGAGGGGCAGGTATGGCAGCTCAACATTCCTGGTCACAGGATTTTCTGACGGGATAGAGAAGGAGGTAAAAAGGGAGGGGGGGTCGCGGTATTGATTAAAGAAACTATTACAGCTGTGAGGAGGGATGATATGCTGGAGTGATCATCAAACGAGGCCATTTGGGTCGAATTGAAAAACAAAAAAGGGGCGATCACACTGCTGGGAGTGTACTACAGACCCCTAAACAGTGAGAGTGAGATAGAAGAACAAATATGTAGACAAATTTCTGAGAAGTGCAAGAACTATAGGGCAGTAATAGCAGGGGATTTCAACTACCCCAATATTAACTGGGATAAAATTAGTGCGAAGGGTATAGAGGGTGCGGAATTCCTAAAATATATCCAGGAGAACTTTTTTAGCCAGTATGCAGCAAGCCCAACAAGAGAGGGGGCAGTTCTGGACTTAGTTTTAGGGAGTGAAGCTGGGCAGGTAGAAGGCGTATCAGTGGGGGAGCATTTTGGTGCTAGTGGCCATAATTCTGTTAGATTTAAGGTAGTTATAGAAAAGGACAAGGATAGGCCAGGAATAAAAATTCTAAATTGGGGAAAAGCAAATTTTGTTAAGCTCAGAGGGGATTTAGCCAAAGTGGACTGGAAACAGCTACTTGAAGGTAAATCAGTGTCAGAGCAGTGGGAGGCATTCAAGGACGTGATCCGGAGGGTTCAGACCAAATATGTGCCCTTAAGGAAAAAAGGTGGGACTAACAAATCTAGAGCCCCTGGATGTCTAGGGACATACCGGGTAGGATAAAGAAAAAAATGGAGGCGTATGACAGATACCGAGGGCTAAATACTCCAGAATCTTTAGAGGAGTACAGAAAGTGCAGGGGTGCAATTAAAAAGGATATTAGGAAAGCAAAGAGAGAGCATGAAAAATTCTTGGCAAGTAAAATCAAGGAAAACCCAAAGATGTTTTATAAATATATTAAGAGTAAGAGGATAACTAAAGAAAGGGTAGGGCCTATTAAAGATCATGAGGGTAATGTGTGTGTGGAGGCAGGAGACGTCGGTAGGGTTCTTAATGAATACTTTGAGTCTGTTTTCACAAAGGAGAGGGGCGAAGCAGACATTGCTATCGGGGGGAGGGAGGAGTGTGAAATATTAGATGAAATAAACATAGCGAGGGAGGAAGTATTAAGGGGTTTAGCAGCTTTAAAAGTGGATAAATCCCCAGGCCCGGATGAAATGTATCCCAGGCTGTTAAGCAAAGCAAAAGAGGAAATAGCAGAGGCCCTGACCATCATTTTTCAATCCTCTCTGGCTTCAGGTGTGGTGCCAGAGGACTGGAGGACTGCTAATGTGGTACCCTTGTTTAAAAAGGGAGAAAGGATAATCCGAGTAATTACAGGCCAGTCAGCCTAACCTCGGTGGTGGGAAAATTATTGGAAAGAATTCTGAAGGACAGGATAAATCTTCATTGAGAAAGACACGGATTAATCAAGGATAGTCAGCACGGATTTGTTAAGGGAAGGTCGTGTCTGACAAACTTGATTGAATTTTTGAGGAGGTAACAAGGAGGGTTGATGAGGGTAGTGCATTTGATGTAGTGTATATGGACTTTAGGAGGCTTTTGATAAGGTTCCACATGGCAGACTGGTCACGAAGTTAAAAGCCCATGGGATCCAGGGCAAAGTGTCAAGTTGGATTCAAAACTGGCTCGGAGACAGGAAGCAGAGGGTAATGGTTGATGGGTGTTTTTGTGACTGGAAGGCTGTTTCCAGTGGGGTTCCGCAGGGCTCAGTACTGGGTCCCTTGCTTTTTGTGGTATATCTCAATGATCTAGACTTGAATATAGGGGGTATGATTAAGAAGTTTGCAGATGATACTAAAATCAGCTGTGTGGTTGATATTGAAGAAGGAAGCTGTAGAGGGCAGGAAGATATCAATAAATTGGTCAGGTGGGCAGAACAGTGGCAAATGGAATTCAATCCGGAGAAGTGTGAGGTAATGCATTTGGGGAGGGCTAACAAGGAAAGGGAATACACATTAAATGGTAGGACACTGAGTAGTGTAGAGGAACAAAGGGACCTTGGAGTGCATGTCCACAGATCCCTGAAGGTAGCAGGCCAGGTAGATAAGGTGGTTAAGAAGGCATACGGAATGCTTGCCTTTAATAGCCATGGCATAGAATACAAGAGCAGGGGGGGTTATGCTTCAACTGTATAAAATACTAGTTAGGCCTCAGCTAGAGTACTGCGTGCAGTTCTGGTCACCACATTACAGGAAAGATGTGGTTGCACTAGAGAGGGTACAGAGGAGATTTACAAGGATGTTGCCGGGAGTAGAGAATCTTAGCTATGAGGAAAGACTGGATAGGCTGGGTCTGTTTTCCTTGGAACAGAGGAGGCTGAGGGGAGAAACATAGAAGATAGGAGCAGGAGTAGGCCATTCGGCCCCTCGAGCCCGCTCCGCCATTTAATGAGATCATGGCTGATCATCCAAATTCAGTACCCTGTCCCTGCTTTCTCCCCATATCCCTTGATCCCTTCCGCCTTAAGAAATATATCCAACTCCTTCTTGAATATATTTAATGAATTGGCCTCTACTGCCTTCTGTGGTAGAGAATTCCACAGGTTCACCACTCTCTAGGTGACCTTATTGAGGTGTATAAAATTATGAGGGGCATAGATAAAGTGGATAGAAAGGACCTGTTTCCCTCAGCAGAGGGGTCAAAAACCAGGGGGCACAGATTTAAAGTAATTGGGGGAAGGTTTAGAGGGGATTTGAGGGGAAATATCTTCACCCAGAGGGTTGTGGGGGTCTGGAACTCACTGCCCGAAGGGGTGGTAGAGGCAGGAACCCTAACCACATTTAAAAAGTACTTGGATGTGCACCTGGGATGCTCTAACCTGCAGGGCTACGGACCAGGAGCTGGGAAGTGGGATTAGGCTGGATAGCTCTTTGTTGGCCGGCGCGGACACGATGGGCCGAAATGGCCTCCTTCCGTGCTGTAACTTTCTATGATTCTATGCATGAAAGTTATACGAGAGCACATGATCAGCGTCACGCGTGCTCTCCGACATTACTGATTCCAGGACCTGACTGAAGCTTAACTGAAACTAACCACATAATTACACCCCTCCCCCCCCACCAACACCCTTACAAAGCCGGTAGGATGAATCAATAGGTTCATGGCAGGCAGAATCTAACCACCATCTTCATGGCAAAGACTTTAAACAAATATTTTGTACCTGTCTTCACAGTAGAAGACACAAAAAGTATACCAAAAATAATGGGGAACCAAGGGGCTAGAGAGAGTTTGGAATTTAAAGTAATTAATATCAGTAGCGAAAAAGTACTTGAGAAACTAATGGGACTGGCTGTACTTAAAGTAGATAAGTCACCAGGACCAGATGGGATGCATCCGAGGACGCTGAGGGAAGTGTAAGAAATCGCAGCGGTACTGGCCATAATCTTCCAATCCTCCTTAGAAATGGGGGTGGTGCCAGAGGACTGGGGAATTGCGAATGTTACACTCTTGTTCAAAAAAGGGTGTAAAGATAAACCCAGGCCAGTCAATTTAACCTCAGTAGTGGGGAAGCTTTTAGAAACAATAATCAGGGACAAAATTAACAGTCACTTGGACAAGTGTGGATTAATTAAAGAAAGCCAGCACGGATTTCTTAAAGGCAAATTGTGTTTAACCAACTTGATTGAGTTTTTTGATGAGGTAACAGAGAGGGTTGATGAGGGCAATGCGGTTGACGTGGTGTACATGGATTTCCAAAAGGCGTCGACAAAGTGCCACATAATAGGCTCGCTAGCAAAGTTGAAGCCCATGGAATAAAAGGGACAGTGGCAGCATGGATACGGAATTGGCTAAGTGACAGGAAACAGAGAGTAGTGGTGAACGGTTGTTTATCGGACTGGAGGAAGGTATACAGTGGGGTTACCCAGGAGTCGGTTCTAGGACCACTGCTTTTCTTGATATATATTAATGACTTGGACTTGGGAGTACAGGGCACAATTTCAAAATTTGCAGATGACCCAAAACTTGGAAGTATAGTGAACAGTGAGGAGGATAGTGATAGACTTCAAGAGGACATAGACAGGCTGGTGGAATGGGCGGACACGTGGCAGATGAAATTTAACGCAGAAAAGTGAGAAGTGATACATTTTGGGAGAAAGAACGAGGAGAGGAAATATAAACTAAAGGGTACAATCCTAAAGGGGGTGCATGAACAGAGAGACCTGGGGTATGTGTGCACAAATCATTGAAGGTGGCAGGGCAAGTTGAGAAAGCGGTTAAAAAAGCTTACGGGATCCTGGGCTTCATGAACAGAGGTATAGAGTACAAATGTGTGGAAATTATGAAGAACCTTTATAAAACACTGGTTCGGTCTCAACTGGAATATTGTGTCCAATTCTGGAAAGATGTGAAGCCATTAGAGATGGTGCAGAAAAGATTTACGAGAATGATTCCAGGGATGAGGGACTTCAGTTACGTGGATAGACTGGAGAAGCTGGGGTTGTTCTCCTTAGAACAGAGAAGGTTGATAGGAGATTTGATGGAGGTGTTCAAAATCATGAGGGGTCTGGACAGAGTAGATAGAGAGAAACTGTTCCCATTGGTGGAAGGGTCGACAGCCAGATGGCACAGATTTAAGGTGATTGGCAGAAGAACCAAAGGCGACATGAGGAAAAACTTTTTTACTCAGCGAGTGGTTAGGATCTGGAATGCACTGCCTGAAAGGGCGGTGGAGGCAGATTCAATCACGGCTTTCAAAAGGGAGTTCGATAAGTACCTGAAGGAAAAAAAATTGCAGAGCTACGGGGAAAGGGCGGGGGAGTGGGACTAGCTGAAGTGATCTTGCAGAGATCTTAGGTAAGTAGACCAAAACTGCACACAGTGCTCCAGGTGTGGTCTCACCAGGGCCCTGTATAACTGTAGTAAGAGATCCTTGCTCCTGTACTCAAATCCTCTTGCAATGAAGGCCAACATACCATTTGCCTTCCTAACTGCTTGCTGCACCTGCATGTTTGCTTTCAGTGACTGGTGTACAAGGACACCCAGGTCCCTTTGTACGTCAACATTTCCCAATCTATCACCATTTAAATAATACCCTGCCTTTCTGTTTTTCCTACCGAAGTGGATAACTTCACATTTGTCCACGTTATACTGCATCTGCCATGTATTTGCCCACTCACTCAACTTGTCTAAATCGCCTTGAAGCCCCTTTACATCCTCCTCACACTCTCAATCCCACCTAGTTTTGTGTCGTCAGCAGAATATTAAACAAATCGAGGGATATGGGGATAGTGCAGGAAAGTGGAGATGAGGTAGAAGATCAGCCATGATCTTATTGAATGGCGGAGCAGGCTCGAAGGGCCAACTCCTGCTCCTATTCCTTATTTTCTTAGATTTGGCCTATACTCTCTGGAGTTTAGAAGAATGAGGCGTGATCTCATTGAAACATGTAAGATTCTGAGGGGGATTGACAGGGTAGATGCTGAGAGGTTGTTTCCCCTGGCTGGAGTGTCTAGAACCAGGGGGTCACAGTCTCAGGATAAGGGGTCGGCCATTTAGGACTGAGATGAGGAGGAATTTCTTCACTCAGAGGGTTGTGAATCTTTGGAATTCTCCCCCCCAGAGGACTGTGGAGGCTGAATTGTTGAGTATATTCAAGGCTGAGATTGATAGATTTTTGGACCCGAGGGGAATCAAGGGACGAGAGGATTGGGCGGGGAAGTGCTTGTCCTTTTCCATAACTATTATAAACTTGATATTGTGATCACTGTTACCTAAATGCTTCCACCACTGAAACAGGCTCCACCTCATTTCTCAGAACTAGACCCAGCGCTGCTTCCTTCCTCATGTAAGAAGTCACACAACACCAGGTGATAGTCCAACAGTTTTATTTGAAATCACAAGCTTTTGGAGCGCTGCTCCTTCGTCAGGTGAAGGAGGTGTTTGACTTCTGACATTTGTCCACCCCAGTCCAACACCAGCATCTCCACACCATCCTTCCTCATTGGGTTGGAAACACACTGATCAAGAAAGTTCTCTTGTACACATTTCAGGAATTCCTCCCCCTCTCTGTTACTATCCCAGTCTATATTAGGATAATTAAAGTCCCTCATTATCACTACTCTGTAGTTCTTGCATCTTTCTGTAATTTGTCTGCAAATTTGCTCCTCAGTCTCGTTCCCACTATTCAGCAGCCTATAGTATACACCCAGTAGTGTAATAGTTCCTCTATTGTTCCTTAATTCTAACCAAATCGATTCTGTCTTTAACCCCTCAACCACATCATCCCACCCCGGTGAGAGAATAGTTTCTTTGATCAACACTGCCACCCACCCTCCTTTAGTTCCTTCCCCATCTTTCCTGAATACCTTGTAGCCAGAATATTCAGTTCCTAATCTTTCCCTTCTTTGAGCCAGGTCTCTGTTATTGCCACTATATCATAATCCCATGTGGCGACTTGTGCCTGTAGCTCACCAACCTTATTTACCACACTCCGTGCATTTACACACATGCACTCCAAGCCCATCATAGACTGCCTCACATTTGTCACCAGTCTGATCGCTCCTATTTCTGAACTATTCTTTACTCTAGTGCTATTTGCCTCTCCATGTCCTTTGTGCACCTTGTTTCTCCTTTCACTGTTGCCTCACAGCGCCAGGGACCCTGGTTCGAATCCGGCCTCGGGTGACTGTCTGTGTGGAGTTTGCACATTCTGCCCGTGTTTGCGTGGGTTTCCTCCGGGTGCTCCGGTTTCCTCCCACAGTCCAAAGATGTGCGGGTTAGGTTGATTGGCTATGATAAATTGACCCTTAGTGTTAGGGGGATTAAATACGTGGGGTTACGGGGATAGGGTGGGATATGTGTTGGTGTAGGGGTTACGGGGATCGGGTGGGATATGTGTCGGTGCAGGCTCGATGGGCCGAAATGGCCTCTATCTGCATTGTGGGGTTTCTGTGATTCTGTGAATACAATAAAATATTGCTTCCTGTATATTCTACACCTCTTGACATAAAACCCAGAATAGGAACATAGGAATTGCTAAGATCAAGGTCATAGAATCATGCAGCACAGGAGGCCACCATTTGGCCCATCATGCCGGTGCTGGCTCTTTGGTATCTAATTAGTCTCACTCCCCTGCCCTTTCCCCAAGTATTTCTCCAATTCCCGATTGAGGGGTTGTGGATGCATTGGTAATAATTTTCCAAAACTCCCTGGACTCGGCAAAGGTCCCGGCAGACTAGAAAACTGCTAATGTAACACCCTTATTTAAAAAGGGCAGTAGATAGAAGGCTGGAAACTATAGACCAGTTAGCCTAACATCTGTGGTAGGTAAAATTTTGGAGTCCATTATTAAGGAGACAGTAACAGGACATTTGGATAATCATAATTTAATAGGGCAAAGTCAGCATGGTTTTATGAAGGGGAAGTCATGTTTGACAAATTTGCTGGAGTTCTTTGAGGAAGTAACATATAGGGTGGATAAAGGGGAACCAGTGGATGTAGTGTATTTAGACGTCCAAAAGGCATTTGACAAGGTGCCACACAAAAGATTATTGCTTAAGATAAAAAATCACAGGATTGGGGGTAATATTCTGGCATGGATAGAGGATTGGCTATCTAACAGAAAGCAGAGAGTTGGGATAAATGGTTAATTCTCAGACTGGCAATCAGTAACTAGTGGTGTTCCGCAGGGGTCAGTGCTGGGTCCCCAACTCTTTACAATCTATATTAACGATTTGGAGGAGGGGACCGAGTGTAACATATCAAAGTTTGCGGATGATACTAAGATGGGAGGGAAAGTAGTGAGTGAGGAGGACATAAAAAACCTGCAAGGGGACATAGACAGGCTAAGTAAATGGGCAGAGATTTGGCAGATGGAATACAATACTGGAAAGTGTGAGGTTATGCACTTTGGCAGGAAAAATCATAGAGCAAGTTATTATCTTAATGGCAAGAAACTGGAAAGTACTGAAGTACAAAGGGATCTGGGGGTCCTGGTGCACGAAACTCAAAAGGTTAGTATGCAGGTGCAGCAAATGATTAAGAAGGCCAATGGAATGTTGGCTTTCATTGCTAGGGGGATAGAATATAAAAATAGGGAGGTATTGCTTCAGTTGTACAAGGTATTGGTGAGACCGCACCTGGAATACTGCGTACAGTTTTGGTGTCCATACTTAAGAAAGGACATACTTGCTCTCGAGTCAGTACAAAGAAGGTTCACTCGGTTAATCCCGGGGATGAGGGGATGGACATATGAGGAGAGGTTGAGTAGATTGGGACTCTACTCATTGGAGTTCAGAAGAATGAGAGGCGATCTTATTGAAACATATACGATTGTGAAGGGGTTGGATCGGGTGGATGCGGGGAAGATGTTCCCGATGATGGGTGAAACTAGAACTAGGGGGCATAGTCTTAGAATAAGGGGCTGCTCTTTCAAAACTGAGATGAGGAGGAACTACTTCACTCAGAGGGTGGTAGGCCCATGGGATATGCTGCCCCAAAAAGCTGTAGAAGCTACATCATTACATAAATTTAAAACAGAAATAGACAGTTTCCTAGAAGTAAAGGGAATTAAGGGTTACGGGGAGCGGGCAGGAATTTGGACATGAGTCTAGATTCGGATCGGACATGGCCCTGTGGGTAGCGGAGCGGGCCCAGGGGCCGTTTAGCCTGATCCTGCTCCTATTTCATGTGTCTAATTCTGTTAGATTCAGGAGATGGTTCTGTGATAGTGGATTGGTGGTTAGGATCAGATCAGCCATGATCTTATTGAATGGCGGAGCAGGCTTGAGGGGCCGATTGGCCTACTCCTGCTCCTATTTCTTATGTTATGAAAGTTATTCTTGAATCTGCTTCCACCGGCCTTGCAGACAGTGTATTCCAGATCACAACAACTCGCTATATAAACCAATTCTCATCTCTCCTCTGGTTCTTTTGCCAATTACCTTGTTGCCTAGTTTAAATGTCCAATTTTTTGTGTGAACCTAGAGAGCAAGCATCAGCAGAGGGAGGAGAACTTGCCTCACTTAAGGTCCACAATAACGACCCAGCCACAGTTACTGAACACGGATCGGGAATGGAACAGAAAATAAAATACTGCAGATGCTGGAAAACTGAAACAAAACCAGCAACTGAGACAAAACCTTTAAAGAAAGGACAGCGTTAATGTTTCAGTCACAGCTCCTCATTAACCTGTCTGCGGAGGGGTGATGACTGAATCAGCAACAATTTCCTTTCTTCATAGGGAGCGGGAAACCTGGCTCATGTCACCCTCCCCCAGGGCGACACGACTTAATTCAGCATAAACAAGGGACAACAACTGCGTCATTCCTAGTGTGTATGGTTCACACTCTACCATCCTGGACATTGCATGAAGCAACAATCTGATCTGTCCATTCCCTGTGTACAGTATTTCTATCTGATCTGTCCATTCCCTGTGTACAGTATTTCTATCTGATCTGTCCATTCCCGTGTACAGTATTTCTATCTGATCTGTCCATTCCCTGTGTACAGTATTTCTATCTGATCTGTCCATTCCCTGTGTACAGTATTTCTATCTGATCTGTCCATTCCCTGTGTACAGTATTTCTATCTGATCTGTCCATTCCCTGTGTACAGTATTTCTATCTGATCTGTCCATTCCCGTGTACAGTATTTCTATCTGATCTGTCCATTCCCCGTGTACAGTATTTCTATCTGATCTGTCCATTCCCTGTGTACAGTATTTCTATCTGATCTGTCCATTCCCTGTGTACAGTATTTCTATCTGATCTGTCCATTCCCCGTGTACAGTATTTCTATCTGATCTGTCCATTCCCTGTGTACAGTATTTCTATCTGATCTGTCCATTCCCGTGTACAGTATTTCTATCTGATCTGTCCATTCCCGTGTACAGTATTTCTATCTGATCTGTCCATTCCCGTGTACAGTATTTCTATCTGATCTGTCCATTCCCTGTGTACAGTATTTCTATCTGATCTGTCCATTCCCTGTGTACAGTATTTCTATCTGATCTGTCCATTCCCTGTGTACAGTATTTCTATCTGATCTGTCCATTCCCGTGTACAGTATTTCTATCTGATCTGTCCATTCCCGTGTACAGTATTTCTATCTGATCTGTCCATTCCCTGTGTACAGTAATTCTTTCTGATCTGTCCATTCCCCGTGTACAGTATTTCTATCTGATCTGTCCATTCCCGTGTACAGTATTTCTATCTGATCTGTCCATTCCCTGTGTACAGTAATTCTTTCTGATCTGACCATTCCCGTATACAGTATTTCTATCTGATCTGTCCATTCCCGTGTACAGTATTTCTATCTGATCTGTCCATTCCCGTGTACAGTATTTCTATCTGATCTGTCCATTCCTGTGTACAGTATTTCTATCTGATCTGTCCATTCCCCTCAGTATTTCTATCTGATCTGTCCATTCCCGTGTACAGTATTTCTATCTGATCTGTCCATTCCTCTGTGTACAGTATTTCTCTCTGATCTGTCCATTCCCTGTGTACAGTATTTCTATCTGATCTGTCCATTCCTGTGTACAGTATTTCTATCTGATCTGTCCATTCCTGTGTACAGTATTTCTATCTGATCTGTCCATTCCGTGTACAGTATTTCTATCTGATCTGTCCATTCCCGTGTACAGTATTTCTATCTGATCTGTCCATTCCGTGTACAGTATTTCTATCTGATCTGTCCATTCCGTGTACAGTATTTCTATCTGATCTGTCCATTCCGTGTACAGTATTTCTATCTGATCTGTCCATTCCCGTGTACAGTATTTCTATCTGATCTGTCCATTCCGTGTACAGTATTTCTATCTGATCTGTCCATTCCCTGTGTACAGTATTTCTATCTGATCTGTCCATTCCTGTGTACAGTATTTCTATCTGATCTGTCCATTCCCGTGTACAGTATTTCTATCTGATCTGTCCATTCCGTGTACAGTATTTCTATCTGATCTGTCCATTCCCGTGTACAGTATTTCTATCTGATCTGTCCATTCCGTGTACAGTATTTCTATCTGATCTGTCCATTCCGTGTACAGTATTTCTATCTGATCTGTCCATTCCCTGTGTACAGTATTTCTATCTGATCTGTCCATTCCCGTGTACAGTATTTCTATCTGATCTGTCCATTCCCGTGTACAGTATTTCTATCTGATCTGTCCATTCCCTGTGTACAGTATTTCTATCTGATCTGTCCATTCCCTGTGTACAGTATTTCTATCTGATCTGTCCATTCCCTGTGTACAGTATTTCTATCTGATCTGTCCATTCCCTGTGTACAGTATTTCTATCTGATCTGTCCATTCCCTGTGTACAGTATTTCTATCTGATCTGTCCATTCCCGTGTACAGTATTTCTATCTGATCTGTCCATTCCCTGTGTACAGTATTTCTATCTGATCTGTCCATTCCCTGTGTACAGTATTTCTATCTGATCTGTCCATTCCCGTGTACAGTATTTCTATCTGATCTGTCCATTCCCTGTGTACAGTATTTCTATCTGATCTGTCCATTCCCGTGTACAGTATTTCTATCTGATCTGTCCATTCCGTGTACAGTATTTCTATCTGATCTGTCCATTCCCTGTGTACAGTATTTCTATCTGATCTGTCCATTCCCTGTGTACAGTATTTCTATCTGATCTGTCCATTCCCGTGTAGTATTTCTATCTGATCTGTCCATTCCCGTGTACAGTATTTCTATCTGATCTGTCCATTCCCGTGTAGTATTTCTATCTGATCTGTCCATTCCCGTGTACAGTATTTCTATCTGATCTGTCCATTCCCGTGTACAGTATTTCTATCTGATCTGTCCATTCCCGTGTACAGTATTTCTATCTGATCTGTCCATTCCCTGTGTACAGTATTTCTATCTGATCTGTCCATTCCCGTGTACAGTATTTCTATCTGATCTGTCCATTCCCGTGCACAGTATTTCGATCTGATCTGTTCATTCCCGTGTACAGTATTTCTATCTGATCTGTCCATTCCCGTGTACAGTATTTCTATCTGATCTGTCCATTCCCGTGTACAGTATTTCTATCTGATCTGTCCATTCCCGTGTACAGTATTTCTATCTGATCTGTCCATTCCCCGTGTACAGTATTTCTATCTGATCTGTCCATTCCCGTGTACAGTATTTCTATCTGATCTGTCCATTCCCTTGTACAGTATTTCTATCTGATCTGTCCATTCCCCTGTACAGTATTTCTATCTGATCTGTCCATTCCTGTGTACAGTATTTCTATCTGATCTGTCCATTCCCCGTGTACAGTATTTCTATCTGATCTGTCCATTCCGTGTACAGTATTGCTATCTGATCTGTCCATTCCTGTGTACAGTATTTCTATCTGATCTCTCCATTCCCCGTGTACAGTATTTCTATCTGATCTGCCCATTCCCCGTGTACAGTATTTCTATCTGATCTGTCCATTCCTGTGTACAGTATTTCTATCTGATCTGTCCATTCCCGTGTACAGTATTTCTATCTGATCTGTCCATTCCCGTGTACAGTATTTCTATCTGATCTGTCCATTCCCGTGTACAGTATTTCTATCTGATCTGTCCATTCCCCGTGTACAGTATTTCTATTTGATCTGCCCATTCCCGTGTACAGTATTGCTATCTGATCTGTCCATTCCGTGTACAGTATTTCTATCTGATCTGTCCATTCCCGTGTACAGTATTGCTATCTGATCTGTCCATTCCGTGTACAGTATTTCTATCTGATCTGTCCATTCCCCGTGTACAGTATTTCTATCTGATCTGTCCATTCCCGTGTACAGTATTTCTATCTGATCTGTCCATTCCCTTGTACAGTATTTCTATCTGATCTGTCCATTCCCCTGTACAGTATTTCTATCTGATCTGTCCATTCCTGTGTACAGTATTTCTATCTGATCTGTCCATTCCCCGTGTACAGTATTTCTATCTGATCTGTCCATTCCGTGTACAGTATTGCTATCTGGTCTGTCCATTCCTGTGTACAGTATTTCTATCTGATCTCTCCATTCCCCGTGTACAGTATTTCTATCTGATCTGTCCATTCCCCGTGCACAGTATTTCTATCTGATCTGTCCATTCCTGTGTACAGTATTTCTATCTGATCTGTCTATTCCCGTGTACAGTATTTCTATCTGATCTGTCCATTCCCGTGTACAGTATTTCTATCTGATCTGTCCATTCCCGTGTACAGTATTTCTATCTGATCTGTCCATTCCCCGTGTACAGTATTTCTATTTGATCTGCCCATTCCCATGTACAGTATTGCTATCTGATCTGTCCATTCCGTGTACAGTATTTCTATCTGATCTGTCCATTCCCGTGTACAGTATTGCTATCTGATCTGTCCATTCCGTGTACAGTATTTCTATCTGATCTGTCCATTCCCGTGTACAGTATTTCTATCTGATCTGTCCATTCCCTGTGTACAGTATTTCTATCTGATCTGTCCATTCCCGTGTACAGTATTTCTATCTGATCTGTCCATTCCGGTGTACAGTATTTCTATCTGATCAGTCCAAACCCGTGTACAGTATTTCTATCTGATCTGTCCATTCCCGTGTACAGTATTTCTATCTGATCTGTCTATTCCGTGTACAGTATTTCTATCTGATCTGACCATTCCCGTGTACAGTATTTCTATCTGATCTGTCCATTCCCGTGTACAGTATTTCTATCTGATCTGTCCATTCCCGTGTACAGTATTTCTATCTGATCTGTCCATTCCTGTGTACAGTATTTCTATTTGATCTGTCCATTCCAGTGTACAGTATTTCTATCTGCTCTGTCCATTCCCCGTGTACAGTATTTCTATCTGATCTGTCTATTCCGTGTACAGTATTTCTATCTGATCTGACCATTCCCGTGTACAGTATTTCTATCTGATCTGTCCATTCCCGTGTACAGTATTTCTATCTGATCTGTCCATTCCTGTGTACAGTATTTCTATTTGATCTGTCCATTCCTGTGTACAGTATTTCTATTTGATCTGTCCATTCCAGTGTACAGTATTTCTATCTGCTCTGTCCGCTTTACAAGCAGTTGAGAGATTGCCCACGGTGACCTCCTTCCTAAACAATACCATTCTGACTTTTTCTCCAACAAACCAGAATGGCATGCCCGGACTTTTCCCAGTAAAATCATACCTCATTGGCTGTGTTATACGTCCCCACAATCCTGATAAACACCACGGGCTGTCGCTCAATGGTGATTGTTTGCCATGATCTGGAAGCAAAACAGGATAATTACATATGGAGAGAA
>NC_140995.1:251341764-251361764 GCF_052327205.1 Somniosus microcephalus | reverse complement strand
CTTTTGTGTGGCACCTTATCAAATGCCTTTTGGAAGTCTAAATACACTACGTCCACTGGTTCCCCTTTATCCACCCTATATGTTACTTCCTCAAAGAACTCCAGCAAATTTGTCAAACATGACTTCCCCTTCATAAAACCATGCTGACTTTGTCTTATTAAATTATGATTATCCAAATGTCCTGTTACTGTCTCCTTAATAATGGACTCCAAAATTTTACCTGCCACAGATGTTAGGCTAACCGGTCTATAGTTTCCAGCCTTCTGTCTACTGCCTTTTTTAAATAAGGGTGTTACATTAGCAGTTTTCCAGTCTGCTGGGACCTTTGCCGAGTCCAGGGAGTTTTGGAAAATTATTACCAATGCATCCACAATCCCTACCGCCACTTCCCTCAAGACCCTAGGATGTAAGCCATCAGGTCCAGGTGGTTTATCTGGCTTGAGTCCCATTATTTTACCGAGTACCACTTCCTTAGTGATTTTTATCGTGTTTAGCTCCTCCCCCCCTTTAGCCCCCTGTTTGTCCAGTGTTGGGATATTCTTAGTGTCTTCTACTGTAAAGAATGATATAAAATATTCATTCAGTGTTTTTGCCATCTCCATATTTCCCACCATTAATTTCCCGGTCTCATCCTCTAAGGGACCAACATTTACTTTAGCCACCCTTTTTCTTTTTATATAACTATAAAAACTCTTACTATCTGTTTTTATATTTTTTGCTAATTTACTTTCATAATCTATCTTCCCTTTCTTAATCTTTTTGTCATTTTTTGCTCTCTTTTAAAGTTTTCCCAATCCTCTATCCTCCCACTAGATTTGGCTACCTTATATGCCCTTGTTTTTAGTCGAATACTATCCTTAATTTCTTTACTTAGCCACGGATGGCTGTCTTTTCTTTTACACCCTTTTCTTCTCAGTGGAATATATTTCTTTTGGAAGTAGTAAAATAACTCCTTAAATGTACACCACTGATCATGTATCGTCTTACCCTTTAATCTATTTTCCCAATCCACTCTACTCAATTCCACTCTCATACCTTCATAGTCTCCTTTATTCAAGCTTAGCACGCTTGTTTGAGATCCAACCTTCTCACCCTCTAATTGAATATGGAATTCAACCATGTTATGTCCAAGGGGATCCTTTACTAGGACATTTTTAATTAATCCTGTCTCGTTACACAGGACCAGATCTAAGGTTGCTTGCCCCCTGGTCGGTTCAGTTACATACTGCTCAAGAAACCCATCCCTAATACACTCAATGAACTCATCCTCAAGGCAGCCCTGCCCAATTTGATTTGTCCAATTAATATGATAGTTAAAATCCCCCATAATTATAGATGTTCCCTTATTACAAGCCTCAACTATTTCCTGATTGATACTCCGTCCAACAGAGTTGCCACTGTTCGGAGGCCTATAGACTATGCCCACTAGTGTTTTTTTCCCCTTATTATTCCTTACCTCCACCCAAACTGTTTCATTATCCTGATCTTTTGACCCAATATCATTTCTTTGTATTACAGTGATTCCTTCCTTTTGGACTCCCCGGCCTTCGGGAACATCCTTCCTGCATCTAGTCTGTCCAGTCCTGTCAGAATTTTATAAGTTTCAATGAGATCCCCTCTCATTCTTCTAAACTCCAGCGAGTATAAGCCCAATCGACCTAATCTCTCCTCATACATCATTCCTGCCATCCCAGGTATCAGCCTGGTGAATCTTCGCTGAACTCCCTCCATGGCAAGAACATCCTTCCTCAGATAAGGTGACCAAAACTGCACACAATACTCAAGATGTGGTCTCACCAAGGCCCTGTACAACTGCAGCAAGATATCCTTGTTCCTGTACTCGAACCTTCTTGCTATGAAGGCCAACATACCATTTGCCTTCTTAACTGCCTGCTGCACCTGTTACCTGGGGAGAAAGCTAGTTATCACCGGCAAGCTCCAAATAATGCAGATTGTCAACAGGTTAGATGAGTGTACCTTTGTCGTCAGTGTGTGTGAACTAACAGCTCCCTCCATTTCCGGTTATTTATTTGATTAGGCACATGATACTGATGCAGAGTCTCTTGTCGGGTTTCTCGAAGGCATCAAATGGATTCTTCGGGAAGTTGGGAGATTGTGAACCATTTGAGTGATAGCTGGGACTTGACGGAGAAGGAGACCATCAATGGGGAATGACGTTAGACCTAAGCAGCTCAGCTAGCCTGAATCTCCCACCTCTGTCAGGACAAACTGCTCATGACACTGCACTATATCTCAAGGAGGTGGATAGATACTGGCGAGATGATGTACTTCGCTGATGCACTGGTCATCAATCAGTCTTGTGCATCTATGTTGACTTTCCTTCTATGCTGGATTATGAAGTAGTATCGATAAATATTTCTGGTGTGTTTTTAGCTGCCATTCTGAACTGTTCCCTTGAGCAGTATTTATTTGCAGGGTGGAGCCAATACAATGCATCAATACATGGGTGCCATGGAGTGGAGGGGAACAGGCTTGATTTTCCCCTCCCTTTGTTTCCCACTATGCAGTAAGGCTCTAGGAAAGAATCAGGCCACGGGTGGAGGCCGGACATCTCTACCTAAGGACACAATAAAATAGGACAGAGCGTAATTACCTTGGTCCCAGGAGAATGCCTGCGTCCATAGCACCGTCCGTGACCCAGTGACAACAGGGGACAAAATAGGAGAATCCATCAAATCACAAAAAACGTGCAGTGCATATTAATTGTGCTGTGGTGCTCTTCACCCCCCCGCCCCGCAGATTTTACACTGTCTTCAGAATCTACTCTTCCAGCTTATGAACATTTCTGTTTGAATTTATCCAGTGAAATGTCTTCATTAAAATGAACTGTGAAAGGAAACACCTCTTCAACCTTCTTTTCCAATTTTTTACGTTTGATACTTGTGTGATATTTGGGTTGTTTATTGACCAGTGCCTGAGAGAACAGAATTTGGATTTCCTTTTCTCCCTGTGCCAGGTCCTCTGACAAATTTCCCTTTCTCCTCTTTGCCCATCCTCTCTCCACCCTCTTTGTATCTAGCTTCCGACTCTGTGCCCAGCATGGTCTTGGCACTTTCAGCATCATGCCCGTGTCCCGTGATGACAAGTGAAAGTCTGCATTTGAAGTTTTGCATTCTTTGTTTAATCTGTAATATATGGTTGGAGCGGTTGAGTCTCTCATTCATGGTATCGATTGTGTTATTAATTCACGTTTATCTGAGAGGGAACACAAAAACAAGAAGAGCAGAAAAAGGATTAACTTAGAGGAGGGATCCCCTGGAAAGACTGTACCACTCTTTGGAGGAGACAAACATTCCTGCATTTAGGCACACAGCCTTATTTTCAAAGGCTGCATTCCATCAGCAGAGCTTTGTACACTGCCAACATGTGTCGAGAAACTAGTTGGATCTCGAGTGTAAGAAGCTCTCTGTATCTGATTTTCCTGGCAACATTTTGGGTTGGTTTTAGAGACTTGCTTCTGGCATCTACCCACACATTTAATCTCCTCCCACAGCCCATGTACACTCTCCCCTATCATGGACTCCACCCACCCATTTAATCTCCTCCCACAGCGCATGGACACTCTCCCCTATCATGGACTCCACCCACCCATTTAATCTCCTCCCACAGTCCATGTACACTCTACCCTACCATGGACTCTACCCACCCATTTAATCTCCTCCCACAGCCCATGGACACTCTCCCCTATCATGGATTCTACCCACTCATTTAATCTCCTCCCACAGCCCATGTACACTCTCCCTATCATGGATTCTACCCACTCATTTAATCTCCTCCCACAGCCCAGGTACACTCTCCCCTATCACAGACTCTACCCACCCATTTAATCTCCTCCCATAGCCCATGTACACTCTCCCTAGGGTAACCGTGATGCTGACCAAGCCCCGCCCCCCGGCCGAGCCAGAGAGAGAGACGCCGCGTCTCAGCTGCTCCTGCTGCGCGCGCGGCCCCCCCCCGAGGGTGGCGGCCTCTCCCGAGGGTCGCGGCCCCCCCCGAGGTGAAGACCGCCGATTGCGGCTGTGCGAGACGGCCAGCTGGCCCGGTTGCCAGGGTAACGCTGGACGCTCAGCAAGCCCCGCCCCCCGGCCGAGCCAGAGAGAGACGCCGCGTCTCAGCTCCTGCTGCGCGCGCACCCTAGCGGCGCTGGGCTGAGGCTCGCCCTCCAGCCTTCAAGTGGGGCCGGGAGGTGCCTAGCTCGGGTGTGGGTGCAGAGGAGACGCCGAGGCTTCTAGGCCTACCTGGAAAAACGGGGAAAGGTAGGAAAATTAATGAGATTAGATAAGTTAATTACTTTCTAAATCATTTTTTTTAAAAACAATATGTGTTTTAAAAGCAACTTTTTTTTTAAGACGCAGAAAGCGGGAAAAAGAAAGGAAAAGTTTGGAATCAAGATGGCGGCGACTCACCTCGGTTCAGAAGGATAAGGCCCGGCCACACACGCACCGATTGGCCCGGCAGCACACGCCAGCAACCCGGCGTATGATTGGTCGAGCTCGAGGTCACTCTGTCGCTAATGAGCAGATAATGAGATGCTAATGAGCGGAATGTTAAGGTTTTTGGGATACCGCGGGTGCGATTTTAGCCCGGCCGAAACGTAAATACGCTTAAAACCGTCTCGGAAGCGTAAGCTTTCTTTGAAGGTAACGCGCGCGTAGGTACGCCCTGTAACTTTTGAGCGCATACCCGACAGACGCACACGTGATGACAGACAGACAGAAGTACCGATTTATATATATGGCTAGATAGAAACACAGAAGATAGGAGCAGGAGTAGGCCATTCGGCCCTTCGAGCCTGCTCCGCCATTCAATGAGATCATGGCAGATCATCCAAATTCAGTACAATGTCCCTGCCTTCTCCCCATATCCCTTGATCCCTTTAGCCTCAAGAAATATATCCAACTCTTTCTTGAATATATTTAATAAACTGGCCTCCACCGCCCTCTGTGGCAGAGAATTCCATAGGTTCACCACTCTCTGGGTGAAGAAGTTCCTCCTCATTTCAGTCCTAAATGGCTTACCCCTTACCCTTAGACTATGATCCCTGGTTCTGGACTCCCCGGCCATCCGAAACATCCTTCCTGCATCTAGTCTGTCCAGACCTGACAGAATTTTATACGTTTCGATGAGATCCCCTCTCAATCTTCTAAACTCCAGTGAGTATAAGCCCAATCAACACAATCTCTCCTCATACGTCATTCCTGCCATCCCAGGTATCAGCCTGGTGAATCTTCGCTGCACTCCCTCCATGGCAAGAACGTCCTTCCTCAGGTAAGGTGACCAAAACTGCACACAATACTCAAGGTGCGGTCTCACCAAGGCCCTGTACAACTGTAGCAAGACATCCTTGTTCCTGTACTCGAACCCTCTTGCTACGAAGGCCAGCATACCATTTGCCTTCTTAACCGCCTGCTGCACCTGCATGCTTACCTTCAGCGACTGGTGCACAATAACGCCCATGTCTCTTTGCACTTCCCCTTCTCCCAATCTATTGCCATTTAAATAATAATCTGCCTTCCTGTTTTTGCCACCAAAGTGGATAACCTCACATTTATCCACATTATAGTGCATTTGCCATGTTTCTGCCCAATCACCCAACCTGTCCAAATCGTACTGGAGTTTCACGACATCCTCCTCGCAGCTTACCCTCCCACCCAGCTTTGTGTCGTCTGCAAATTTGGAGATATTACATTCAATTACCTCGTCCAGATCATTAATATATATTGTGAACAGCTGGGGTCCTAGGACCGATCCTTGTGGTACCCCACTAGTCACTGCCTGCCACTCGGAAAACGACCCGTTTATTCCAACTCTTTGCTTTCTGTCCGCCAACCAGTTCTCTATCCAAGTCAATACCTTGCCCCCAATCCCATGTGCCTTAATTTTGCACACTAATCTCTTATGTGGGACCTTATCAAAAGCCTTCTGAAAGTCCAAATACACCACATCCACTGGTTCTCCCTTATCTATTTTATCAGTTACATCCTCAAAAAATTCCAGCAGATTAGTCAAGCATGATTTACCTTTTGTAAATCCATGTTGACTTTGTCCGATCCTGTCACTGCTTTCCAAGTGCTCTGCTATTACATCTTTTATAATAGACTCCAGCATTTTCCCCACTACCGATGTCAGGCTTACCGGTCTATAATTCCCCGCTTTTTCTCTACCACCTTTTTTGAATAGTGGGATAACATTAGCTATCCTCCAATCCATGGGTACCGTTCCAGAGTCTATCGAGTTCTGGAAGATGACCAGCAATGCATCTACTATCTCTAGGGCCACTTCCTTAAGTACCCTGGGATGTAGACCATCAGGCCCTGGGGATTTATCAGCCTTCAGTCCCATCAATTTTCCTAACACCATTTCCCTACAAATACTGATTTCTTTCAGTTCCTCCCTTTCATCAGACCCTATGTTCCCCGACATCTCTGGGAGGTTATTTGTGTCCTCCTTTGTGAAGACAGAACCAAAGTATGTATTTAGTTGGTCTGCCATTTCCTTGTTTCCCATTATAAATTCCCCTGATTCTGACTGTTAGGGACCTACGCTTGACTTCACCAATCTTTTTCTCTTCACATATCTATAAAAGCTTTTACAGTCAGTTTTTATGTTCCCTGCAAGCTTACTCTCATATTCTATTTTCCCTTTCTTAATTAATCCCTTTGTCCTCCTTTGTTGACTCCTAAACTGCTCCCAATCCTCAGGATTATTGCTTTTTCCAGCCAATTTATATGTCCTCTCCTTGGATCTTATGCTATCCCTAATTTCCCTTGTTAGCCACGGTTGAGTCACCTTTTTTGTTTTATTTTTATGCCAAACTGGGATGAACAAATTCTGTAGCTCATCCATTCGGTCTTTGAATGTTTGCCATTGCCTATCCACCATCAATCCTTTGAGTGCCATTCCCCAATCAATCCTACCCAACTCGCTCCTCAGACCATCGTAGTTTCCTTTATTTAAATTGAGGACCCTTGTCTCTGAGTCAACTACTTCATTCTCCATCTTAATGCAGAATTCGATCATATTATGATCGCTCCGACCCAAGGGGCCTCGTACAACAAGATTGCTAATTAATCCTTTCTCGTTATCTAATACCCAGTCTAAGATGGCCTGATCTCTGGTTGGTTCCTCGACATATTGGTCCAGGAAACCATCCCGTAAACACTCCAGGAATTCCTCCTCCACAGTATTGTTACTAATTTGGTTGGCCCAATCTATATGTAGATTAAAGTCACCCATGATGACTGCTGTGCCCTTATTGCACGCTTCTTTAATTTCCCTTTTAATGCCATCCCCAACCTCCGCCTTACTGTTTGGAGGTCTATATACCACTCCCACTAATGTTTTTTTCCCCTTAGTATTTCACAATTCTACCCATACAGATTCCACGTCATCAGAGCTAATATCCTTCATTACAATTGTATTAATCCCTTCTTTAACCAGTAATGCTACCCCACCTCCCTTTCCTTTTTGCCTATCTTTCCTGAATATTGAATACCCCTGGATATTGAGTTCCCAGTCTTGGCCATCCTTGAGCCACGTTTCCGTAATCCCAACCAAATCATATCTGTTTACTTCTATTTGCGCAGCCAATTCATCCACCTTATTACAAATGCTCCTCGCATTAAGACACAAAGCCTTCAGGCTTGTTTTTTTTAATGCTCTTAGACCTATTAGAATTATTATTTACTGTGGCCATGTTTGATTTAAACCGTTGATTTCTCTGACTGCCACTTTTGTTTTTCTCCTTCCTATCTTTTGCTTTTATCCCTGTTTTCCTTTCCTCTGTCTCCATGCTCAGGTTCCCAACCCCCTGCCATTATAGTTTAAACCCCCCCGAACAGCACTAGCAAACACTCCCCCTAGGACATCGGTCCCGGCCCTGCCCAGGTGCAAACCGTCCCGTTTGTACTGGTCCCACCTCTCCCAGAACCGGTTCCAATGTCCAAGGAATTTGAATCCCTCCTCCTTGCACCATTCCTCTAGCCACGTATTCATTTGAAATATCCTCCTATTTCTACTTTGACTAGCACGTGGCACTGGTAGCAATCCTGAGATTACTACCTTTGAGGTCCTATTTTTTAATTTACCTCCTAACTCCCTATATTCTGCTTTTAGGACCTCATCCCGTTTTTTACCGATATCGTTGGTGCCTATGTGCACCACGACAACTGGCTGTTCACCCTCCCCCTCCAAAATGTTCTGCAGCCGCTCCGAGATGTCCTTGACCCTTGCACCAGGGAGGCAACACACCATCCTGGAGTCTTGATTGCGGCCGCAAAAACGCCTATCTATTCCCCTTACAATTGAGTCCCCTATCACTATAGCTCTTCCACTCTTTTTCCTCCCAGCCTGTGCAGCAGAGCCACCCATGGTGCCAGGAAGTTGGCTGCTGCTGCCTTCCCCTGATGAGTCATCCCCCCAACAGTATTCAAAGTGGTATATCTGTTGGAGAGGGGGATGGCCGCAGGGGATTCCTGCACTACCTGCCTGCGCCTCTTACTCTGCCTGCTGGTCACCCATTCCCTTCCTGCCTGTACACCCTTTACCTGCGGTGTGACCAACTCGCTATATGTGATATTCACGACGTCCTCAGCATCGCAAATGCTCCAAAATGAATCCATCCGCAGCTCCAGTGCCGCAATGCAGTCTGTCAGTAGCTGCAGCTGGACACACTTCCTGCACACATGGTCATCAGGGATGCAGGAAACGTCCCTGATTTCCCACATAGAGCAGGAGGAGCACACTACGGGGCTGGGCTGTCCTGCCATGACTTACCCTTTAACTGATTAATTAAAATTAAATGAATCCCACCAATTTCACTACAGTTAAATGATATATTTAAGGGCCCTGGTTTACAAACTGTCCCCGCTACACCACAGCAACCTTAAAAACTATAAACCACAGACTTAAAGTTTTAAAACGAGAGAAATACTCCAACCAATCACCTACCTGTTTTGTGGTGACGTCACTCCTCGAATACTTTTTACCTCTCTCCTTGCCTGAGATTGGAGATTGGTACGCCTACCTGAGCCTCTGGGGCCTTTTGTAGTCGCTCTGCCGCTCTGCTCCGCCTCCACCCGCTGCCGATGCCGCACTGAGGCCTACCTGAGCCTTTGGGGCCTTTTGTAGCCGCTCTGCCGCTCTGCTCTGCCTCCACCCGCTGCCGATGCCGCACTGAGGCCTACCTGAGCCTTTGGGGCCTTTTGTAGCCGCTCTGCCGCTCTGCTCTGCCTCCACCCGCTGCCGATGCCGCACTGAGGCCTACCTGAGCCTTTGGGGCCTTTTGTAGCCGCTCTGCCGCTCTGCTCCGCCTCCACCCGCTGCCGATGCCGCACTGAGGCCTACCTGAGCCTCTGGGGCCTTTTGTAGTCGCTCTGCCACTCTGCTCCGCCTCCACCCGCTGCCGATGCCGCACTGAGGCCTACCTGAGCCTCTGGGGCCTTTTGTAGTCGCTCTGCCGCTCTGCTCCGCCTCCACCCGCTGCCGATGCCGCACTGAGGCCTACCTGAGCCTCTGGGGCCTTTTGTAGTCGCTCTGCCACTCTGCTCCGCCTCCACCCGCTGCCGATGCCGCACTGAGGCCTACCTGAGCCTCTGGGGCCTTTTGTAGTCGCTCTGCCGCTCTGCTCCGCCTCCACCCGCTGCCGATGCCGCACTGAGGCCTACCTGAGCCTCTGGGGCCTTTTGTAATCGCTCTGCCGCTCTGCTCCGCCTCCACCCGCTGCCGATGCCGCACTGAGGCCTACCTGAGCCTCTGGGGCCTTTTGTAGTCGCTCTGCCACTCTGCTCCGCCTCCACCCGCTGCCGCTGCTGCACTGAGACCTACCTGAGCCTCTGGGGCCTTTTGTAGTCGCTCTGCCGCTCTGCTCCGCCTCCACCTGCTGCCGATGCCGCACTGAGGCCTACCTGAGCCTCTGGGGCCTTTTGTAGTCGCTCTGCCGCTCTGCTCCGCCTCCACCTGCTGCCGATGCCCCTCCCCTATCATGGACTCTACCCACTCATTTAATCTCCTCACACAGCCCATGTACACTCTCCCCTATCACGGACTCTACCCACACATTTAATCTCCTCCCACAGCCCACACTCTCCCCTATCACGGACTCTACCCACCCATTTAATCTCCTCCCACAGTCCATGTACACTCTCCCCTATCATGGACTCCATCCACCCATTTAATCTCCTCCCACAGCCCATGTATACTCTCCCCTATCATGGACTCTACCCACCCATTGAATCTCCTCCCACAGCCCATGTACACTCTCCCCTATCACGGACTCTACCCACCCATTTAATCTCCCCCCACAGCCCATGTACACTCTCCCCTATCACAGACTCTACCTGTTAGATCCGTGGTTCAGTGGATAAATAATTACACGGATGCTGTACATAAACAAATAACAGGTCTTTATTGGAGGAGGGTCATCTCTAGACTGGAGTACAGAGGCATGCGCACAGCTTATATACCGGTGTGGTTACTGCCGGTACTACAGTATACAGGAGCTGTAAAAAGTAGTTCTGACTTAAAGCACATACACTACAATTCCTCCCTTTTTAGATTAATAATACCCCCTTAATATTCAAATAACAATTACATTTTTACTTGTACATTCAATAACAAAAGTCCATTTATAGATTCAGTCTTTGGGGCGGCTTCCTGACCCTTTCGGGATAGCGCCTTTCCGGAGGTTCTTGTTCTTGGTGCAGAGGCGATTCTGACCCCTTTTCATCAGGTAGTTCATCGGGTTCCACTGCTACTGGGTCTGAAGTAAATGCTACCGGTATGTCGGGTTCATCCCCAGGTACTCGAGACATGGGGTTGACGCATTCCTGTGATGCTAAGATCTGATCGACGTGGCGTCTCACAATGTTCTCCCCGACATCCATTGTGTACATTAATGGCCCCTGCCTTGTACATATCGTTCCGGGTTGCCACTTCTCTGTTCGATAGTCCCGGGCCAAGACTGGTTGCCCTACATTGAAGCTCCTTGTCGGCTTCTCGTTGATGTGCTGGAATTGTTTGTCCTCAACATTTCTTCGCACATTTGGTCTGAGCAAGTTCAGATGAGATCTCAACCTTCAGTTAAAGAACATCATGGCCGGGGTCTGGTTGGTAACTGCATGTGTCGCGTTTCGGTAGGCTAATAAGAAATTGTCCATCTTATGCTGTAGTGGAATTTCCTCATCACACATGGCCTTTATCGCCTTCTTAAAGGTTTGTACGAACCTCTCAGCCAATCCATTGGTGGCTGGATGATACGGGGCGGATGTGTAATGCCTTATCCCATTCCTTTTCATGAATTTTTGGAATTCATCGGACACAAACTGTGGTCCATTATCAGAGCAGATCTGCTCTGGCAAACCGTTTTTGGCAAATATGGTCCGTAGGACTGCAATCGTTTTCTCTGTAGTGGTTGAAGGCATCTTTATCACCTCAGGCCACTTTGAATGAGCATCCACTGCTATTAAGAACATTGAGTCCATGAATGGACCAGCAAAATCAATGTGCACCCATTGCCATGGAGAGGAGGGCCACTCCCATGGGTGTAGAGGGGCATGTGGTGGTGCATTTTGGACCTTCTGGCATCCTAAGCAGCTTTTAGTTAGGTCTTCGATTTGTTGATCGATTCCCGGCCACCACACATAAGCCCTAGCTAGGCTTTTCATTTTCACTCCCCCCAGATGGCCTTCGTGAAGCTCATTGAGCACTCTCTCCCTTAACTTGGGTGGAATCACCACTCTGGATCCACACATCACTGTCCCCTGGCATACTGACAGCTGTTCTCTTCTGGATGAGAATGCTGGCAACAGTGAGTCGCCATGTGCTGGCCATCCCCTCACCGTCAATTCATATACCCGTGACAGCGTCGGATCATTGCGGGTCTCCTTCTCTATATCCGCGTTTGTTACTGGCAATCGTTCAATTATCGACGAATAAAATATCTCAATAGGGTCCACTGCTGGTGCTTCCTCCACCGTAGGCAGTGGCAGATAGCCCATCAGCGTTCCCATGCTGTTTCGTGCCTTTATATTCTATTTCATATTGATTCGCCCCTAGAAACAAGGACCATCTTTGTAACCGCTGTGCAGTCATTACTGGCACGCCCTTCTTAGGATTAAAGATGGAGACAAGTGGTTGGTGGTCAGTCAGCAAGGTGAACTTCTGTCCATGCAGATAGTGGTTGAATTTTTTTACTCCCCATACTAGGCTGAGGGCCTCCCTGTCAATCTGGGCGTAGTTGCGCTCGGCTGAGGTTAGTGACCGAGACGCAAAGGCTACTGGCCTCTCCAAACCGTCCGGGAATTTGTGCGACAGCACTGCTCCAATGCCGTAGGGTGATGCATCACATGCCAAACGAATTGGTAGTGTTGGGTTGAAATGGGCCAACACCTCTTTTGATGTGATCAATTTTTTAGACTTCTGGAAAGCTGGTCTACATTCGTCATCCCACTTCCATGGTACCCCTGTTTGCAGTAGGGTGTTCAGCGGGTGTAGTACCGTAGACAAATTTGGTAAGAACTTGTGGTAATAGTTTACCAGCCCGAGGAACGACCTCAGTTGTGACGCATTTTCCGGTGCTGGAGTCTTGACTACTGCCTCAATCTTGTCAGGGGACTTATGTAACCCCTCTTCATCGATGACGTGGCCGCAAAACGAGACCTGTTTCTGGAAAAACTCGCACTTGTGGCGATTAGCTCGTAGCCCATATTCCTTTAATCTGGCGAGCACCTTCTCCAAGTTAGCGAGGTGATCACCGTTATTTTCACCCGTGACCAAGATGTCGTCCAAATAACACTGGGTCCCTGGAATCCCTTGCAGGACCTGATCCATCACCCTTTGCCAGATAGCCGGAGCCGAGGCTACTCCAAACACCAGCCGGTTGTATTGATAGAGACCTTTATGGGTGTTGATCGTAAGGTAATGTTTTGAAGCTTCTTCTACCTCCATTTGCAAGTATGCCTGGGCTAGATCAATTTTTGTGAAGTGTTTACCACCAGATAACGAGGTGAAAATATCCTCAATTCGTGGAAGCAGATATTGCACCGTGTGAAGGACTGGGTTCACTGTCACCTTAAAATCCCCACAGATGCGGACCTTCTTTGGTTCCCCAGGCGTATTACTCAACGACCTCTTCATTACAGGAATGATGGGTGTAGCCCACTCGCTCCAGTCCACTTTGGACAGTACTCCTGAACATTCCAACCCTTCCAGCTCTGCTTCAACCGCTGGTCTGATCACATAAGGCACTGGTCTGGCCTTCAGAAACTTTGGGCTTGCATTATCCTCTATTTTAATTGTTGCTGTTATTCCTTTTAGTGTTCCTAGTCCCTCCTGGAACACTTCTTTTGCGTCAGTTAGCATTTTTGACAGTCGTCCAGGTGTGACGTCATCATCCTTTTTGGCCTCCACCTTCAGTGCCTGTATGGAATGCCAATCTAAATGTATCTTCCAGATCCATTCACGTTCTAGCAGTGGTGGTCCTCCATTTGGCAATACATATATATCCATTTTAGGTATTTCCTGACCTTTATATGTCACTTTCACCCTTATTTTTCCTTTGGGGTAGACTTTTTGCCCCGTATACGTCTTCAAGACATTCTCTGTAGCTTTCAAGGGTATGTGTGAAAATAGCCGCTTGTAGTCTCTTTGATTTATGACTGTTCGAGCTGACCCTGTGTCCAATTCCATTTCCACTTGGACTCCGTCTATCTTGAGTGTAACCCAGATAGTCTGGTGATCCTCCATTTTGGTTACATTATGTAGTTTCAGACAACCCAGCTCCTTGCTTCCGGAGTCTGTGTCACTTTTCTGTTCGTCTGAACCACTGTCCATCACCTGGTGTACCTTTTTTGTACTTCTCCTGTGGGGATTTCTTACTGTTGGTTTTCTTCCCAGACCTGCAGACTCTTGCTATGTGTCCTGCTTTCCCACACTGTCTGCACACTTGGTCCTTGAACCAACAATCTTTCTGGTCATGTGTTGTTCTGCCGCAGCGATAGCAATTACCTGTTCCATAGGTCATTTCGTTGGTGCCATATTCTTGCGGTCTCCGTTGTATCTCTGCAGCGCCCCTTGCGGCTGCTTCGTGTGATACTGCCATACTGAAAGCTTTGTCCAGCGTAAGGTCCTTTTCTGATAGAAGCCGTTTCTGGGTTCCTTCACTTTGTAGCCCACATACAAACTTGTCCCTTAACGTGTCTGCTAGTCCCGCTCCAAACTGGCAGTATTTCGATAGCTTGCGCAGTTCCGTTAGGTACTCAGCATTGCTTTCGTCTTTGTGTTGGTTCCTTTTATGGAACTTAAATCGTTCTGCTATCAGCAGCGGTGTGGGGTTTAAGTGGTCCTGTAGGATTTCTACTATGCTTTCAAAATTCTTGTTTACCGGCTTCTCTGGGGTTATTAGATTTCGCAGTAACCCATAAGTTTTTGCACCCATGGAATTTAACAGAACCAGTGCTTTATTAGCATCTGGCACTTCATTCGCCCTGCAGTACACTTCAATACGTTCCACATATGTCGCCCAATCTTCGACTTCATTGTCGAACGTAGAGATACTGCCACTCTTCGGCATCCTTGGTTGTGCGTTAACTATCACCAATGGCGCCTCCCGCGCTTCCCCTTCTTCTCCGCTGGCACAAAATGGCGTCTCCCGCGCTTTCCTTCCTTCCCGCGCTCGCCCGTCTTCTCCGCTGTGGCTTCGCAAAATGGCGTCTCACGCGCTCTTCCTTCTTCTCCGCAGCTCAATGGCGCCTCCCGTGCTCTCCCTGCTTCTCTGCGGCTCAATGGCGTCTCCCCTTGCTTCGCCCCACGGACCCTGATCAGCCCGTGATCCCTGGCTGTGCTCTGCGCGTTCTTCTCTTGATATTTGTCGACGCCGCTCAGTCTAGAACCCGTCTGTTTGTTACCCTCTCTCTCTCCGGTTTTGCTGTATTTTTCTTTGACGCCGCTCAGTGATGAACCCCCAGCTGCGCCCTGCTCTCTTCACCCTTTTTCTTACCCCGTCGACGCTGCCCGGCTCTCTCTCTCTGCCGTCGGTCGGCTCCAGCCGCCGCTGCTCGGGAAGGGTCTGCTCTGGACCTGTCGTCGGTCTCTTACTGCTCGTTGTGGCTGGGGAACCAAGCCCGGCTCTCCACAGCCTCCCCAGTGAAGTTGGATCTCTGCCTGACTGCTGGGCGGTTGCTTGCGGTCGACGCCCGTGTTCCTGGACTCGACTATTTTTTTTTTTGTTTTGTTTTTTTTGTTTAATGTTGCAGGTAGATTCGCATCAACACTCGTCGCCACTGTTAGATCCGTGGTTCAGTGGATAAATAATTACACGGATGCTGTACATAAACAAATACCAGTTCTTTACTGGAGGAGGGTCATCTCTAGACTGGAGTACAGAGGCATGCGCACAGCTTATATACCGGTGTGGTTACTGCCGGTACTACAGTATACAGGAGCTGTAAAAAGTAGTTCTGACTTAAAGCACATACACTACACTACCCACCCATTTAATCTCCTCCCACAGCCCATGTACACTCTCCCCTATCACGGACTCTACCCACCCATTTAATCTCCTCCCACAGCCCATGCACACTCTCCCCTATCACGGACACTACCCACCCATTTAATCTCCTCCCACAGCCCATGTACACTCTCCCCTATCACGGACTCTACCCACCCATTTAATCTCCTCCCACAGCCCATTTACACTCTCCCCTATCACAGACACTACCCACCCATTTAATCTCCTCCCACAGCCCATGCACACTCTCCCCTATCACGGACTCTACCCACCCATTTAATCTCCTCCCACAGCCCATTTACACTCTCCCCTATCACGGACTCTACCCACCCATTTAATCTCCTCCCACAGCCCATTTACACTCTCCCCTATCACGGACTCTACCCACCCATTTAATCTCCTCCCACAGCCCATGCACACTCTCCCCTATCACAGACACTACCCACCCATTTACTCTCCTCCCACAGCCCATGTACACTCTCCCCTATCACAGACTCTACCCACCCATTTAATCTCCTCCCACAGCCCATGTACACTCTCCCCTATCACGGACTCTACCCACCCATTTAATCTCCTCCCACAGCCCATTTACACTCTCCCCTATCACAGACACTACCCACCCATTTAATCTCCTCCCACAGCCCATTTACACTCTCCCCTGTCACGGACTCTACCCACCCATTTAATCTCCTCCCACAGCCCATGTACACTCTCCTCTATCTTTGGCCGTGATTTTGCCAGTGGAGGTGTAGTCGCGGTGGGAGTGCTGATTGGCGGGTTCCGGTCCCACTCCTGGCTGCATCCATTCTGTAAAAAGGATTTTCCGTTAACAGAACTTGTTAAACCCGCCCTTGGGGGTTCCCGGCCAATTAAAAGGAAGCGTGTCTGATGATGTCATTTGATGGTTTCCTTAAAGGGGCCACGGCCACTTTGATTTTGACAGTTGTGCTGTTAGTGTTCTGCAGCATTCAGGTGTTGCAAACACTGACAATCACTGCACAGAGGTGCGCGGCTGCACCTAGGCTCTCTCATGACTCCCTCCATATGCTTATGGAGGGAGTCACAGCACGCAGGGAGGTTCTCTTCCCTCCCAATGGGCGGAAGAGACCGCCCCAGGAGACCAACGCAGCCTGGTTGCACATTGCATAGGAGTACACAAGCAGGGATGTGTCAGGAGGACCAGGCTGCAGTGGTGCAAACCTTTCAATGATCTCAGTAGATCACGATACGTTAGTACAAAGCCACACTCAACCTCATCCTGCTTTGCCACTCATCACATCCCCATCACTCTGCCTTCCCTACCCTACTCCTGCACATCCTTACTCACACCAACTTACCTTGTACCTCCACCCATGCCTCTCTATCTACATTATCACATCCCCATCTCACTAGCCATCCCTCACACTCACCCTCATCCTAGTCCAATCATACCAACTAACAACACAGAAGGGTAGGCACTTGGGTGTTTTATGCAATGTTCATGTAAATTTTTGGTTAATGTGTTGTCAAACATTGAAATCTTTATTTTCAACACTTTGCCTTATTGGACAGATCTGTGCTCACCTTTGGAAGTGTCTTAGTGAGTTGCAGTGAATGGTGAGACATAACGGTATCCCCCGCAATGGTGATGAGTATGAAAGGAATGGCTTGGTCATTGTCGGAATGCTTTATGGTGATGGTGTGGGGTGGTGTTAATCTGGTGCATCATGTGGCAGCCAGGGTGTACAGCGTCAAGTGAAGTAAATCTGGCCATGGTAAGGCCATTGCTGGCCTCCCGGGCAGCAATGTGGTCGGGTGCTGATGCCCTGTGTCCTGTGCAGCATCAGATGATTGCGGAGAAGGTTGGTATTGTTGTTGGTGATGTTGGTGTGCCTGGTGAAGTTGGTGTTGGGACTGATCGTGGAGGGATTCAGAGGACCAAGGTGAGATTTTTTCAAGGGCACCGATGTTGCTGGAATAGATGGCAGCTGAAGTTCAGATGACAGAAGTGATCTGTCAATGGTAAGAGAGCTTGATCCAAGGAGGTGACAGTGGATAGAGAGTTTACTCCAAACACTTCCAAACTGCATACAGCTCAAAAGTGTCCTCCAAGCCCTGACGCCTCAAGCTTCTGACACTGGAAAGTGACCAGCTGTGAAATGGTAGCTTTCAGGCCACTTTTGCAGCCCTCACCTATTCACAGCAAAGGGGAGACACAGAGAACCCGACCTACTTACCTGACGTGATCTCCGAACGACGTGAACCCCGTAAAAAATGTGGTTAAATAGAAATAGGCTGGCAAAATAGTAGTTAACAAGCACTTAACAAGCAGTTAAATATCTTAAATGCCTCCCCCCGCCGCTTGGTGTCTGGTCTGTTCTGAAATCACAGACCTGACACTTTGGAAACTTACACGGAGGCGGGTTCCCAACCCGCTGTCAATCATTTCGATTTTGACAGCAGACCCGCCTCCAAACACACCCTCTGAACGCCGGCAAAACTCAGCCCATGGACTCGACCCACCCGTTTAATCTCCTGAGGGGAAGAACTGCAAGTCTCTCTGTCCAAAATGTTAATGAATCAAAGCTCTAGAATGTTCAATGCAACCTCACATTCTCCATTCTTAATGCTGACGTGAAAATTCCACAATCCCATCATATTCCACACAACATTTCATTATCCTTCACTTTGCCCCTTGTACTGGTGTCTCTGCCAGGTTTCCACTGCTCCATCTGGTTTGAAGAATACTGAGCTGACAGCACAGATAAATTACCTTGTGAGATAAACAAGACGGTGGGCACCTCTTAACATATTAAGGAGGCAAGAGAGGAAAGTTTGAATCATTTAGATTCAAAATATCCTTTCTTGATGGGATGACAAAAACAATACAGCTCAGCTTTCAAACTTCTGTCAGGAAGGATATTGCCAGTCTACGCAGCTCAGTGCAAAGTTGTGTGTTATGACCATGCCAGGCCACAAGATGGTGATGTGGGATTTAATAATGAGCGAGGTTTTCAGTGTAATCAGCTGAGGAACAAAACAACAACCCTTCTTGGCAACCAAGCGGGTGATTAGGCAAAGCCATGTGAGTTCAGGCCTTGCGCCATTTTTCTTATTGATTCATCGAGTTATGTGGAACTAGGTTTTCCACAGCAGGTGTCAGTATTGCCAACTCTCGCGAATCCATCGTGAGAGACGCGGTTTCGGAGTGAAACATAGAAGATAGGAGCAGGAGTAGGCCATTCGGCCCCTCGAGCCTGCTCCGCCATTCAATGCGATCATGGCTGATCATCCAAATTCAGTACCCGGTCCCTGCCTTCTCCCCATATCTCTTGATCCCTTTAGCCTTAAGAAATATATCCAACTCCTTCTTGAATATATTTAATGAATTGGCCTCCACTGCCTTCTGTGGTAGAGAATTCCACAGGTTCACCACTCTCTGGGTGAAGAAATTCCTCCTCATTTCTGTCGTAAATGGCTTACCCCTTATCCTTAGACTGTGACCCCTGGTTCTGGACTCCCCCTGCTGGCGAGGTGACAGCGTGGCCACCGATCCACCTGCTCCTGCTCCTATTTCTTATGTTCTTGTGTCAGAAAGAAAGCATCACTCGCGATGGAACGCCTAAATCTCGGCACACGCGCTTTGCGCATGCGCGAAGAAGAAATACGCCGATTGATGCTATTAGTGAAATCACAAACAAGTTCTTTTGCATTTGAAACTTTGCTGAAATGCCCGCCAGAGGAAATCTTTATCACGGCATTTACAACGTCATTGCACATCGCGACCAGAGCAATACACCTTCTGTTGGCTACCATATATGCCTTTAATCTCTGATTCCAACCTACTGACCTATCAGTGGTCATTAACAGCAGTCTTCTAGAAGCCCTTTCAAAGCTGACAAATTTCTGCCTTCTAGTAAACCAGAGACGATTATCAAATAAAATTTGACAGCAAGCCACATAAGTAGATATTAGGGCAGGTGACCAAAAGCTTGGTCAAAGAGGTCAGTTTTAAGGCGCGTCTTAAAGGAGGAGAGGTTTAGGGAGGGAATTCCAGAGCTTAGGGCCCGGGCAGCTGAAGACACGGCCGCCAATGGTGGAGCGATTAAAATCGGGAATGCGCAAGTGGCCAGAATTGGAGGAGCGCAGAGATCTCGGAGGGTTTTAGGGCCGGAGGAGGTTGTGTTCTGGAATGAGTGACGGTCTGGCCTTGCATTGTGCCATCAAAAACTACGAACAGGCTCAGCAATTTGAACAAGGCAGGTTGGTAAATGCCTTCAGAAAAAGTGATCGGTAGCAAACTGATTTAAATAACTTGGTGAAATACACAAAGAGCTGTCAATTTTTTTTATTTGTTCCCGGGATGTGGGCGTTGCTGGCAAGGCCGGCATTTGTTGCCCATCCCTAGTTGCCCTTGAGAAGGTGGTAGTGAGCCGCCTTCTTGAACCGCTGCAGTCCGTGTGGTGAAGGTGCTCCCACAGTGCTGTTAGGGAGG
>NC_140995.1:251317250-251336264 GCF_052327205.1 Somniosus microcephalus | reverse complement strand
GGGGGGTCTGCCTGGGGTTAATGTGGGGGGGTCTGTCCGGGGTTAATGTGGGTGGGGTCTGGGGTTAATGTGGGGGGGTCTGTCTGGGGTTAATGTGGGGGGGGGGGGTCTGTCCGGGGTTAATGTGGGGGGGGGGTCTGTCCGGGGTTAATGTGGGGGGGGTCTGTCTGGGGTTAATATTGCCGAGAACAGACTTCAACAACAACACAATTCATGAGATAAATGCCAGCATAGCAACAGAATGCGAATCAAACCACAACGTACACCTGGTCCAACACCCCACCCTCGATGAAGAATGTCTTTACGACCACGTCCACATCCAAAGGCAAAAAATATCGATCTTTGCTAAAGACCTGAAGGACGTCGCTTTTAACCGGGTCCATACCCAGACTCCAAGAGGACCCCCCCCCCCGACCACCAGAGATCAGCGGGGTACATATCAGGAACACTACAAAGACCACCACCACACCAACCGAGACCGGAGAGGATCCCCATGCAAAACAACATTATCAGACCTGCACCACTCCTGTCCCACAAGGGAATAGGACCGCTACCAGCCAGACAGAGGGAGAGATGCACAGGACGTACGCAATACCTCAGACAGAAACAATCCATTAAGAGACAATAAGCAGATGTGCAGCAGCATCTACTTCCGCCTTATGGATCAAGGACTAATTAATAGAAAGAACTGTAACCAAATTGTATTAACTTTTGTGGACAACTGGGGTGATCTTTTTTTTCCCCACACTTAGACACGACAAACACGTACCACTCTTTAACCTATCATAGAAAAAGATAAAACTTAACATGAAATCCTTATATATTTCGACCTGGAATATCCAAGGTCTACGCTCTTCAGTGCGAGAAGTGAAGAGTAGGACCCCAGAGTTCATAGAGGAAACTAAAGATCTAGATATTATCATTTTACAGGAAACTTGGTATAAAGGAAAAGGACACACCGGCTGTCCCCAAGGGTACACTGAGCTAGTGGTCCCCTCCAATAAATTACCAAGTGTAACCCAAGGCAGAGACTCCGGAGGCATACTGATCTGGTTTAAAACAGAACTTAAGAATTACATCAAATTTATAAAAAAGGGCGAAAACCATATGTGGCTCAAACTTGAGAGGGAGATTATCTCAAACACCCAAGATGTTTACATTTGCGCACTTTATATCCCTCCAATCGATTCCCCGTACTACAAAGAGGACACCTTCTCCAACATGGAGGGGGAAATTATCCAATACCAGGCCCAGGGGAACGTGTTGATCTGTGGGGACCTCAATTCAAGAACGGGCGAAGAACCAGACTTCACCAATAATCAGGGAAACAATTACGTTTTGGGGAATAACCACTTTGACATCCCTTCCCTTCCATACAGGCATAACTGCGACAAGCAGTCAAATACCAACGGTAAACAGCTACTACAGCTCTGTCGAAACCTGGGTCTGTACATTGTCAATGGTAGGTTCATAGGAGACCTCCTAGGAAGATCGACCTACTGCTCACCTCTTGGCTGCAGCACAGTAGACTATATGATTACAGACTTGGACCCATCCTCTTTCAGAGCATTCACAGTCAAACCACAAACAACACTGTCAGATCACAGCCAAATTACTATGTTTCTCAAAAAGACAGAAACAAACAACATAGAAACACAACCCAGTAAACTGTACAACACCAAAAAATCGTACAGATGGGCCAAAAATGACACGGAAAAATACCAGAAAACAATTAGCAATGCATCAACTCAAGCTCTCTTAGACACCTTTCTGGATAACATATACACTCACAATAAAGAAGGCGTAAACCGGGCAGTTAGTAAACTAAACAATATTTTTGATAATTTGGCAACAAATGCAAACTTGAAAGCTCGCAAGAACAAACCCTAAACAAAAAACTATGAAAAATGGTTTGACCATGATTGCCATAACATGAGGAAAAAACTTAGAAAACTATCAAACCAAAAACACAGACATCCAGAAAACGAGGAATTACGCCTTACTTATTGTCAGACACTAACACAATACAGAAAAACACTCAGAACCAAAAAAGAGCAATATATTAAGAATACACTCAGCTCCATGGAGGAATCCATTGATTCCAATTGTTTCTGGGAAAACTTGAAAACACTACACAAAAAACAACACGACGATTTGTCCATTCAAAATGGGGACACATGGGTAAACCACTTTGAAAAATTATACCAGAAAAACACACTAAGACCAGAGCAACACCAAATACGCAAAAAACTAGAAAAGCTTGAAATGGCCATAAAAGATAACCAAAACCCGCTAGACGCCATAATAACAGAAAAAGAACTTCTTGAAAAACTCAAGGACCTGCGACCAGGAAAAGCTTGCGGGACAGACGGCATACTAAACGAGATGATTAAACACGCAGACGACAAACTGAAACTGGCTATCCTAAAACTCTTCAACTTGGTTCTGAGTGTCGGTTATTTCCCTGACATCTGGAACAAAGGACTCATAACACCCATATACAAAAGTGGGGACAAAATCGACCCAAACAACTATCGAGGCATCTGTGTAAACAGTAACCTGGGGAAGGTATTCTGTAGCATCATAAACAAAAGACTTATAAACTTCCTTGAAGAGCACAATGTCTTGAGTAAAAGCCAAATTGGATTCCTGCCAAACTATAGAACATCCGATCATATCTTCACCCTACAGACCCTAATTGACAAACACGTTCACCATAACAAAAGCAAAATCTACGCATGCTTTGTAGATTTCCAGAAGGCTTTCGACTCCATCTGGCATGACGGTTTATTCCTGAAACTTATCGAAAGCGGGGTAGGAGGGAAAACATATGATGTAATTAAATCAATGTATACAAACAATAAATGTGCAGTTAAAATTGGAGACAAACAAACAAAATACTTCCCACAGGGGCGGGGGGTGACGCAGGGCTCGCCAATCTCACCGACACTCTTTAATATTTACATTAATGGATTGGCAAAACTACTTGAACAATCTACAGCACCCGGCCTCACCCTATATGAATCCAAGGTTAAATTCCTCCTCTATGCCGACGACCTGGTTCTGCTGTCACCAACTAAGGAGGGTCTACAGCAGAACCTGGACCTGCTGGAGTCGTACTGCCAGACTTGGGCCCTGACAATAAATCCCCAAAAAACCAAAGTCCTTGTGTTCCAGCAAAGATCCAAACAACATGGACCCACAATAAATTTCACAGTAGGAACAACCAAAATTGAACAAACCACTCACTACACATACTTGGGCTTAAACATCAGTTCTACGGGAAACTTCAAACTGGCTGTGAATGAACTGAAAGAGAAAGCAAGAAGGGCTTTCTATGCCATCAAAAAATCAATCCAAATAGAAATCCCAATTAGCATTTGGCTCAAAATTTTCAAATCAGTAATTGAACCAATTGCACTCTATGGCAGTGAGGTCTGGGGACCACTAACACAACAAGGTTTTGCAAAATGGGACAAACACCCAATTGAGATCCTACATGCGGAATTCTGTAAAAGTATCCTCCGGACTCAAAGGAAAACAGTAAACAACGCATGCAGGGCGGAACTAGGCCAATACCCATTAATAATCACTATCCAAAAAAGAGCCACCAAATTTTGGAATCACCTACAAATGAGCAACCCCCAATGCTATCACTACGACGCCCTGAAATGCCAAGAGCTGACCATAAAGAAGAATACCCTCAGTCAACTAGTAATGGGACTCAATAAAGTAACTAATAACAATACTAACAATAACCAGTCCCAGGACAGTGACAGGGTAACACAAAGAATTCGACCCAACACAATCGTCGCTAAGCAAAAGGAAAAATATCTGTCATATTGGGCAGAAACAACAAAAACCCAAAGCAAACTCAATTGCTACTTGGCCCTAAACAGACAATACAACATAGCTGATTACCTGACCATGGTAAAGGATAATAAACTGAGAAGAACCTTGACAAGGTACAGACTTAGCGAACATAGCCTAGCGATCGAAAAAGGCAGACACAGGCAGACCAGGCTGCCAAGAGAAGACAGGATATGCTCTCACTGCAGTCAGGGAGTAGTGGAGACAGAGATGCACTTCCTCACAGCCTGTGGAAAATATCAGGGCATCAGGGAGAATTTCTACCAAAAATTCTCACAAATATGCCCTGAATTCAGAAATCTGACTGACAACCAAAAACTTCCATTCCTGCTGGGGGAGGAGAGAAGCTGTGTAACACTGGCGGCACACTATGTTACAGCTTGCCATGAACAGAGGGACAACCAGTAAACTAAGACAAGAGTATATTGTATATTTTTAAACTCAGGGATATACCTGTTTATACACTGTATGAATGGAGCCGTGTTTATGTGTTCAACCATGGATGTGTCTTGATGCTTTGGCAACATAAGATGTACCTATGGAGAAAGACGATGCAGACATAGAAATCGGGCAAGGGGGCTGTGACATACTTGAACATATTAGCATCGAGAGGGAGGAGGTGCTAGCGGTTTTAGCAGGCCAAAAAGTGGATAAATCCCCAGGCCCAGACGAGATGTATCCCAGGCTGCTGTGGGAGGCAAAGGAGGAGATTGCAGGGGCTCTGACACAAATTTTCAGAACCTCTCTGGCCACAGGGGATGTACCAGAGGACTGGAGAACAGCTAACGTAGTACCATTATTCAAGAAGGGTAGCAGGGATAAACCAGGGAATTACAGGCCAGTGAGCCTAACATCTGTGGTAGGGAAATTATTGGAAAAAATTCTGAGGGACAAAATTAGTCTCCACTTGGAGAGGCAAGGATTAATCGGGGATAGTCAGCATGGCTTTGTCAAGGGTAAATCATGTCTGACAAATCTGATTGAATTTTTCGAGGGGGTGACTAGGGGGGTGGATGAGGGAAATGCTGTGGATGTGGTTTACATGGACTTCAGTAAAGCTTTTGACAAAGTCCCGCATAGGAGACTGGTCAAGAAGGTAAGAGCCCATGGGATCCAGGGTGCCTTGGCGCGTTGGATCCTAAACTGGCTGAGTGGCAGGAGGCAGAGGGTGATGGTCGAAGGTTGCTTTTGTGACTGGAAGCCTGTGTCCAGTGGGGTACCTCAGGGATCGGTGCTGGGTCCCTTGTTGTTTGTGATCTACATAAATGATTTGGATGAGAATGTAAAAGGTATGATCAGTAAGTTCGCAGATGACACGAAAATTGGTGGGGTGGTAAATTGAGAGGAGGAAAGCCTCAGGCTACAGGACGATATAAACGGGTTGGTCAGATGGGCGGAAAAGTGGCAAATGGAATTTAACCCTGAAAAGTGCGAGGTGATGCATTTTGGACGGACAAATAAGGCAAGGGAATACACAATGAGTGGTAGGACCCTAGGAAGTACAGAGGGTCAGAGGGACCTTGGTGTACATGTACATAGATCCCTGAAGGCAGCGGAACAGGTAGATAAGGTGGTTAAAAAGGCATATGGGATACTTGCCTTCATTAGCCGAGGCATAGAATATAAGAGCAGGGAGGTTATGATGGAACTGTACAAAATGCTGGTGAGGCCACAGCTGGAGTACTGTGTGCAGTTCTGGTCGCCTCACTATAGGAAGGATGTGATTGCTTTGGAGAGGGTGCAGAGAAGATTCACCAGGATGTTACCTGGGATGGAGCGCCTCAGCTATGAAGAGAGGCTGGACAGGCTGGGGTTGTTTTCCTTGGAGCAAAGAAGGCTGAGGGGGGACCTGATTGAGGTGTACAAAATGATGAGGGGCATAGATAGGGTAGACAAAGAGGAACTTTTCCCCTTAGTAGGGGGGTCAATAACAAGGGGGCATAGATTCAGGGTAAGGGGCAGGAGATTTAGAGGGGATTTGAGGAGGAACTTTTTCACCCAGAGGGTGGTTGGAATGTGGAACTCAATGCCTGAAAGGGTGGTAGAGGCAGGAACCCTCACAACATTCAAGAAGCATTTGGATGAGCACTTGAAATGCCGTTGCATACAAGGCTATGGACCAAATGCTGGAAAATGGGATTAGACTGGACAGGGATGGATGGGCGGCGCAGACACGATGGGCCGAAGGGGCTCTTTCTGTGCTGTAAAACTCTATGACTCTATGACTCTTATCATGCCAATAAAGCGATTTGTATTGTATTGTATTGTATTGTAATGTGGGGGGGTCTGTCTGGGGTTAATGTGGGGGGGGGTCTGTCTGGGGTTAATGTGGGGGGGGTCTCGGGTTAATGTGGGGGGGGTCTGTCCGGGGTTAATGTGGGGGGGGGTCTGTCTGGGGTTAATGTGGGGGGGTCTGTCTGGGGTTAATTTGGGGGGGGGTCTGTCTGGGGTTAATGTGGGGGGAGTCTGTCTGGGGTTAATGTGGGGGGGTCTGTCTGGGGTTAATGTGGGGGGGGGGGTCAGTCCGGGGTTAATGTGGGGGGGGTCTGTCTGGGGTTAATGTGGGGTGGTCTGTCTGGGGTTAATGTGGGGTGGTCTGTCTGGGGTTAATGTGGGGAGGGGTCTGTCTGGGGTTAATGTGGGGGGGGTCTGTCTGGGGTTAATGTGGGGTGGTCTGTCTGGGGTTAATGTGGGGAGGGGTCTGTCTGGGGTTAATGTGGGGGGGTCAGTCCGGGGTTAATGTGGGGGTGGTCTGTCTGGGGTTAATGTGGGGAGGGGTCTGTCTGGGGTTAATGTGGGGAGGGGTCTGTCTGGGGTTAATGTGGGGGTGGTCTGTCTGGGGTTAATGTGGGGAGGGGTCTGTCTGGGGTTAATGTGGGGAGGGGTCTGTCTGGGGTTAATGTGGGGAGGGGTCTGTCTGGGGTTAATGTGGGAGGGGTCTGTCTGGGGTTAATGTGGGGGGGGTCTGTCTGGGGTTAATGTGGGGGGGGTCTGTCTGGTGTTAATGTGGGGGGGGTCTGTCTGGGGTTAATGTGGGGGGGATCTGTCTGGGGTTAATGTGGGGCGGGGTCTGTCTGGGGTTAATGTGGGGGGGTCTGTCTGGGGTTAATGTGGGGGGGGGTCTGTCTGGGGTTAATGTGGGGGGGGTCTGTCTGGGGTTAATGTGGCGGGGCTCTGTCCGGGGTTAATGTGCGGGCTCTGTCCGGGGTTAATGTGGGGGCTCTGTCCGGGGTTAATGTGGGGGGGGTCTGTCTGGGGTTAACGTGGGGGGGGTCTGTCTGGGGTTAACGTGGGGGGGGTCTGTCTGGGGTTAACGTGGGGGGGGTCTGTCTGGGGTTAATGTGGGGGGGTCTGTCTGGGGTTAATGTGGGGGGGTCTGTCTGGGGTTAATGTGGGGGGGTCTGTCTGGGGTTAATGTGGGAGGGTCTGTCTGGGGTTAATGTGGGGGGCGGTCTGGGGTTAATGTGGGGGGGGTCTGTCCGGGGTTAATGTGGGGGGGTCTGTCTGGGGTTAATGTGGGGGGGTCTGGGGTTAATGTAGGGGGGTCTGTCCAGGGTTAATGTGGGGGGGGTCTGTCTGGGGTTAATGTGGGGGGGTCTGTCTGGGGTTAATGTGGGGGGGTCTGGGGTTAATGTAGGGGGGTCTGTCCAGGGTTAATGTGGGGGGGGTCTGTCTGGGGTTAATGTGGGGGGGTCTGTCTGGGGTTAATGTGGGGGGGTCTGTCTGGGGTTAATGTGGGGGGGTCTGTCTGGGGTTAATGTGGGGGGGGTCTGTCTGGGGTTAATGTGGGGGGGGGTCTGTCTGGGGTTAATGTGGGGGGCGGTCTGGGGTTAATGTGGGGGGCGGTCTGGGGTTAATGTGGGGGGGGGCGGTCTGGGGTTAATGTGGGGGGTGTCTGTCCGGGGTTAATGTGGGGGCGGTCTATCTGGGGTTAATGTGGGGGGGTCTGTCTGGGGTTAATGTGGGGGGGTCTGGGGTTAATGTAGGGGGGTCTGTCCAGGGTTAATGTGGGGGGCGTCTGGGGTTAATGTGGGGAGGGGTCTGTGTGGGGTTAATGTGGGGGGGGTCTGTCTGGGGTTAATGTGGGGGGTCTGTCTGGGGTTAATGTGGGGGTTCTGTCTGGGGTTAATGTGGGGGGGTCTGTCTGGGGTTAATGTGGGGGGGTCTGTCTGGGGTTAATGTGGGGGGTCTGTCTGGGGTTAATGTGGGGGGGTCTGTCTGGGGTTAATGTGGGGGGGTCTGTCTGGGGTTAATGTGGGGGGCGGTCTGGGGTTAATGTGGGGGGGGGTCTGTCAGGGGTTAATGTGGGGGCGGTCTATCTGGGGTTAATGTGGGTGGGTCTGTCTGGGGTTAATGTAGGGGGGTCTGTCCAGGGTTAATGTGGGGGGCGTCTGGGGTTAATGTGGGGGGGGGGTCTGTCCGGGGTTAATGCGGGGAGGGGTCTGTCTGGGGTTAATGTGGGGGGGTCTGTCTGGGGTTAATGTAGGGGGGGTCTGTCTGGGGTTAATGTGGGGGGTCTGTCTGGGGTTAATGTGGGGGCTCTGTCCGGGGTTAATGTGGGGGCTCTGTCCGGGGTTAATGTGGGGGGGTCTGTCTGGGGTTAATGTGGGGTGGTCTGTCTGGGGTCAAAGTGGGGGGGTCTGTCTGGGGTCAATGTGGGGGGTCTGTCCGGGGTTAATTTGGGGGGATCTGTCTGGGGTTAATGTGGGGGGGGTCTGTCCGGGGTTAATGTGGGGGGATCTGTCTGGGGTTAATGTGGGGGGGGGGTCTGGGGTTAATGTGGGGGGTGTCTGTCCGGGGTTAATGTGGGGGGGGTCTGTCCGGGGTTAATGTGGGGGGGTCTGTCCGGGGTTAATGTGGGGGGGGTCTGTCCGGGGTTAATGTGGGGGGGGGGGGTCTGTCAGGGGTTAATTGGCCATTCAAAATGGAGACACATGGGAAAACCACTTTGAAAAATTATACCAGAAAAACACACTAAGGCCAGAGCAATACCAAATATGCAAAAAACTGGAAAAGCTCGAAATGGCCATAAAAGATAACCAAAACCCGCTAGACTCCATAATAACAGAAACAGAGCTATTTGAAAAACTCAAGGACCTGCGACCAGGAAAAGCTTGCGGTGCAGACGGCATACTAAGCGAGATGATTAAACACACAGACGATAAAATGAAACTGGCTATCCTAAAACTCTTCAACTTGGTTCTGAGTGTCAGTTACTTCCCTGATATCTGGAACAAAGGACTCATAACGCCCATATACAAAAGTGGGGACAAAGTCGACCCAAATAACTATCGAGGCATCTGTGTAAACAGTAACCTGGGGAAGGTATTCTGTAGTATCATAAACAAAAGACTTATAAACTTCCTTGAGGAGCACAATGTCTTGAGTAAAAGCCAAATTGGATTCCTACCAAACTATAGAACATCAGATCATATCTTCACCCTACAGACCCTAATTGATAAACATGTTCATCAAAACAAAAGCAAAATTTTTGCCTGCTTTATAGATTTCCAGAAGGCTTTCGATTCCATCTGGCACGACGGTCTATTCCTGAAACTTATCGAAAGTGGGGTAGGGGAAAAATATATGATGTAATTAAATCAATGTATACAAACAATAAATGTGCAGTTAAAATTGGAGACAAACAAACAAAATACTTCCCACAGGGGCGGGGGGTAACGCAGGGCTCGCCCATCTCACCGACACTCTTTAATATTTACATAAATGAATTGGCAAAACTACTTGAACAATCTACAGCACCCGGCCTCACCCTATATTAATCCAAGGTTAAATTCCTCCTCTATGCAGATGACCTGGTTCTGCTGTCACCAACTAAGGAGGGTCTACAGCAGAACCTGGATCTGCTGGAGTCGTTCTGCCAGACCTGGGCCCTGACAATAAATCCCCAAAAAACCAAAGTCCTTGTGTTCCAGCAAAGATCCAGACATCAGGGACCCAAAATAAATTTCACACTAGGAACAACTAAAATTGAACAAACCACTAACTACACATACTTGGGCTTAAAAATCAGTTCTACGGGAAATTTTCATCTGGCTGTGAATGAACTGAAAGAGAAAGCAAGAAGGGCTTTCTATGCCATTAAAAAATCAATCCAAATAGAAATCCCAATTAGCATTTGTGTCCAATTCTGGGCACCGCACGTTAGGAAGGATGTGAAGGCCTTAGAGAGGGTGCAGGAACGATTTACGAGAATGGTTCCAGGGATGAGGGACTTCAGTTACGTGGATAGACTGGAGAAGCTGGGGTTATTCTTAGAGCAGAGAAGGTTGAGAGGAGATTTGATAGAGGTGTTCAAAATCATGAGGGCTTTCGATCGAGTAAATAAGGAGAAACTGTTGCCATTGGCAGGAGGGTCGGTGACCAGAGGACACAGATTCAAGGTGATTGGCAAAAGAACCAGAGAGGAGATGAGGAAACATTTGTTACACAGCGAGTTGTTGTGATCTGGGACGCGCTGCCTGAAAGGGCAATATCTGCAGGTCTGTGGGGCAAGAGCAGGGGAGTGGGACTAATTGGAGAGCTCGTTCAAAGAGCCGGCATAGGCACGATGGGCCGAATGGCCTCCTTCTGTGCCATAACATTCGATGATTCATTCCCCAGGTACCAAAGGGTGAAAGGTCAAGCAACCCTTTCTGATGTGAAATAAAATTAGAGGGGGGTCTGTCCGGGGTTAATGTGGGGGGGGGGTCTGTCCGGGGTTAATGTGGGGGGGGGGTCTGTCCGGGGTTAATGTGGGGGGGGGGGTCTGTCCGGGGTTAACGTGGGGGGGGGGGTCTGTCCGGGGTTAATGTGGGGGGGGGTCTGTCCGGGGTTAACGTGGGGGGGGGTCTGTCCGGGGTTAATGTGGGGGGGTCTGGGGTTAATGTGGGGGGGTGTCTGTCTGGGGTTAATGTGGGGGGGTGTCTGTCTGGGGTTAATGTGGGGGGGGGGTCTGTCTGGGGTTAATGTGGGGGGGGTCTGTCTGGGGTTAATGTGGGGGGGGTCTGTCCGGGGTTAATGTGGGGGGGGACTGGGGTTAATGTGGGGGGGGACTGGGGTTAATGTGGGGGGGTCTGTCTGGGGTTAATGTGGGGGGGTCTGTCTGGGGTTAATGTGGGGGGGTCTGTCCGGGGTTAATGTGGGTGGGGTCTGGGGTTAATGTGGGGGTGTCTGTCTGGGATTAATGTGGGGGGGTGTCTGTCCGGGGTTAATGTGGGGGGGATCTGTCTGGGGTTAATGTGGGGGGGGGTCTGTCTGGGGTTAATGTGGGGGGGGTCTGTCCGGGGTTAATGTGGGGGGGGTCTGTCCGGGGTTAATGTGGGGGGGGGTGTCTGTCCGGGGTTAATGGGGGGGGGTCTGTCCGGGGTTAATGTGGGGGGGTCTGTCTGGGGTTAATGTGGTGGGGGGTGTCTGTCCGGGGTTAATGGGGGGGGGTCTGTCCGGGGTTAATGTGGGGGGGTCTGTCTGGGGTTAATTTGGGGGGGGGGTCTGTCTGGGGTTAATGTGGGGGGAGTCTGTCTGGGGTTAATGTGGGGGGAGTCTGTCTGGGGGTGTCTGTCTGGGATTAATGTGGGGGGGCTCTGTCCGGGGTTAATGTGGGGGGGGGTCTGTCCGGGGTTAATGTGGGGGGGGGGTCTGTCCGGGGTTAATGTGGGGGGGGGGGTCAGTCCGGGGTTAATGTGGGGGGGGGGGGTCAGTCCGGGGTTAATGGGGGGGGGTCTGTCTGGGGTTAATGTGGGGGGGCGGTCTGTCTGGGGTTAATGTGGGGGGAGTCTGTCTGGGGTTAATGTGGGGGGAGTCTGTCTGGGGTTAATGTGGGGGGAGTCTGTCTGGGGTTAATGTGGGGGGGGTCTGTCCGGGGTTAATGTGGGGGAGGCTTTCGACTCCATCTGGCATGACGGTTTATTCCTGAAACTTATCGAAAGCGGGGTAGGAGGGAAAACATATGATGTAATTAAATCAATGTATACAAACAATAAATGTGCAGTTAAAATTGGAGACAAACAAACAAAATACTTCCCACAGGGGCGGGGGGTGACGCAGGGCTCGCCAATCTCACCGACACTCTTTAATATTTACATTAATGGATTGGCAAAACTACTTGAACAATCTACAGCACCCGGCCTCACCCTATATGAATCCAAGGTTAAATTCCTCCTCTATGCCGACGACCTGGTTCTGCTGTCACCAACTAAGGAGGGTCTACAGCAGAACCTGGTCCTGCTGGAGTCGTACTGCCAGACTTGGGCCCTGACAATAAATCCCCAAAAAACCAAAGTCCTTGTGTTCCAGCAAAGATCCAAACAACATGGACCCACAATAAATTTCACAGTAGGAACAACCAAAATTGAACAAACCACTCACTACACATACTTGGGCTTAAATATCAGTTCTACGGGAAACTTCAAACTGGCTGTGAATGAACTGAAAGAGAAAGCAAGAAGGGCTTTCTATGCCATCAAAAAATCAATCCAAATAGAAATCCCAATTAGCATTTGGCTCAAAATTTTCAAATCAGTAATTGAACCAATTGCACTCTATGGCAGTGAGGTCTGGGGACCACTAACACAACAAGATTTTGCAAAATGGGACAAACACCCAATTGAGATCCTACATGCGGAATTCTGTAAAAGTATCCTCCGGACTCAAAGGAAAACAGTAAACAACGCATGCAGGGCGGAACTAGGCCAATACCCATTAATAATCACTATCCAAAAAAGAGCCACCAAATTTTGGAATCACCTACAAATGAGCAACCCCCAATGCTATCACTACGACGCCCTGAAATGCCAAGAGCTGACCATAAAGAAGAATACCCTCAGTCAACTAGTCCTGGGACTCAATAAAGTAACTAATAACAATACTAACAATAACCAGTCCCAGGACAGTGACAGGGTAACACAAAGAATTCGACCCAACACAATCGTCGCTAAGCAAAAGGAAAAATATCTGTCATATTGGGCAGAAACAACAAAAACCCAAAGCAAACTCAATTGCTACTTGGCCCTAAACAGACAATACAACATAGCTGATTACCTGACCATGGTAAAGGATAACAAACTGAGAAGAACCTTGACAAGGTACAGACTTAGCGAACATAGCCTAGCGATCGAAAAAGGCAGACACAGGCAGACCAGGCTGCCAAGAGAAGACAGGATATGCTCTCACTGCAGTCAGGCAGTAGTTGAGACAGAGATGCACTTCCTCACAGCCTGTGGAAAATATCAGGGCATCAGAGAGAATTTCTACCAGAAATTCTCACAAATATGCCCTGAATTCAGAAATCTGATGAAAACCAAAAACTCCCATTCCTGCTGGTGGAGGAGAGAAGCTGTGTAACACTGGCGGCACACTATGTTACAGCTTGCCATGAACAGAGGGACAACCAGTAAACTTGGACAAGAGTATGTATAAACAAGGCGAATGTATATTTATAAAGTCAGGGATATACCTGTTTATACACTATGAATGGAACCGCGTTTGTGTGTTCAACCATAGATGTGTTTTGATGCTTTGGCAACATAAGATGTACCTTATCATGCCAATAAAGCGATTTGTATTGTATTGTATTGTCTGTCTGGGGTTAATGTGGGGGGGGTCTGTCTGGGGTTAATGTGGGGGGGTCTGTCTGGGGTTAATGTGGGGGGGGTCTGTCTGGGGTTAATGTGGGGGGGGTCTGTCTGGGGTTAATGAGGGGGGGTCTGTCTGGGGTTAATGTGGGGGGGTCTGTCTGGGGTTAATGTGGCAGGGCTCTGTCCGGGGTTAATGTGGGGGGGGTCTGTCTGGGGTTAACGTGGGGGGGGTCTGTCTGGGGTTAACGTGGGGGGGGTCTGTCTGGGGTTAACGTGGGGGGGGGTCTGTCTGGGGTTAATGTGGGGGCGGTCTGGGGTTAATGTGGGGGGGGGTCTGTCCGGGGTTAATGTGGGGGCGGTCTATCTGGGGTTAATGTGGGGGGGGGTCTGTCTGGGGCTAATGTGGGGGGGCCGGGGTTAATGTAGGGGGGTCTGTCCAGGGTTAATGTGGGGGGCGTCTGGGGTTAATGTGGGGGGGGTCTGTCCGGGGTTAATGTGGGGGGGGTCTGTCTGGGGTTAATGTGGGGGGGGTCGGTCTGGGGTTAATGTGGGGGGTGTCTGTCTGGGGTTAATGTGGGGGGTGTCTGTCTGGGGTTAATGTGGGGGGTGTCTGTCCGGGGTTAATGTGGGGGGTGTCTGTCCGGGGTTAATGTGGGGGGTGTCTGTCCGGGGTTAATGTGGGGGGGGTCTGTCCGGGGTTAATGTGGGGGGGGTCTGTCTGGGGTTAATGTGGGGGGGGTCTGTCTGGGGTTAATGTGGGGGGGGGTCTGTCTGGGGTTAATGTGGGGGGGGTCTGTCTGGGGTTAATGTGGCGGGGGTCTGTCCGGGGTTAATGTGGGGGCTCTGTCCGGGGTTAATGTGGGGGCTCTGTCCGGTGTTAATGTGGGGGGGGTCTGTCTGGGGTTAATGTGGGGGGGGGTCTGTCTGGGGTTAATGTGGGGGGGTCTGTCTGGGGTTAATGTGGGGGGGTCTGTCTCGGGTTAATGTGGGGGGGGTCTGTCCGGGGTTAATGTGGGGGGGGTCTGTCTGGGGATAATGTGGGGGGGATCTGTCTGGGGTTAATGTGGGGGCGGTCTGTCTGGGGTTAATGTGGGGGGATCTGTCTGGGGTTAATGTGGGGGGGGGTCTGGGGTTAATGTGGGGGGGGTCTGGGGTTAATGTGGGGGGGGTCTGCCCGGGGTTAATGTGGGGGGATCTGTCTAGGGTTAATGTGGGGGGGTCTGGGGTTCATGTGGGGGGGGTCTGGAGTTAATGTGGGGGGGGTCTGTCCGGGGTTAATGTGGGGGGATCTGTCTGGGGTTAATGTGGGGGGGGGTCTGGGGTGAATGTGGGGGGTGTCTGTCCGGGGTTAATGTGGGGGGTGTCTGTCCGGGGTTAATGTGGGGGGGGTCTGTCCAGGGTTAATGTGGGGGGGGGGGTCTGTCCGGGGTTAATTGGCCATTCAAAATGGAGACACATGGGAAAACCACTTTGAAAAATTATACCAGAAAAACACACTAAGGCCAGAGCAATACCAAATATGCAAAAAACTGGAAAAGCTCGAAATGGCCATAAAAGATAACCAAAACCCGCTAGACTCCATAATAACAGAAACAGAGCTATTTGAAAAACTCAAGGACCTGCGACCAGGAAAAGCTTGCGGTGCAGACGGCATACTAAGCGAGATGATTAAACACACAGACGATAAAATGAAACTGGCTATCCTAAAACTCTTCAACTTGGTTCTGAGTGTCAGTTACTTCCCTGATATCTGGAACAAAGGACTCATAACGTCCATATACAAAAGTGGGGACAAAGTCGACCCAAATAACTATCGAGGCATCTGTGTAAACAGTAACCTGGGGAAGGTATTCTGTAGTATCATAAACAAAAGACTTATAAACTTCCTTGAGGAGCACAATGTCTTGAGTAAAAGCCAAATTGGATTCCTACCAAACTATAGAACATCAGATCATATCTTCACCCTACAGACCCTAATTGATAAACATGTTCATCAAAACAAAAGCAAAATTTTTGCCTGCTTTATAGATTTCCAGAAGGCTTTCGATTCCATCTGGCACGACGGTCTATTCCTGAAACTTATCGAAAGTGGGGTAGGGGAAAAATATATGATGTAATTAAATCAATGTATACAAACAATAAATGTGCAGTTAAAATTGGAGACAAACAAACAAAATACCCCCCACAGGGGCGGGGGGTGACGCAGGGCTCGCCCATCTCACCGACACTCTTTAATATTTACATAAATGAATTGGCAAAACTACTTGAACAATCTACAGCACCCGGCCTCACCCTATATTAATCCAAGGTTAAATTCCTCCTCTATGCAGATGACCTGGTTCTGCTGTCACCAACTAAGGAGGGTCTACAGCAGAACCTGGATCTGCTGGAGTCGTTCTGCCAGACCTGGGCCCTGACAATAAATCCCCAAAAAACCAAAGTCCTTGTGTTCCAGCAAAGATCCAGACATCAGGGACCCAAAATAAATTTCACACTAGGAACAACTAAAATTGAACAAACCACTAACTACACATACTTGGGCTTAAAAATCAGTTCTACGGGAAATTTTCATCTGGCTGTGAATGAACTGAAAGAGAAAGCAAGAAGGGCTTTCTATGCCATTAAAAAATCAATCCAAATAGAAATCCCAATTAGCATTTGTGTCCAATTCTGGGCACCGCACGTTAGGAAGGATGTGAAGGCCTTAGAGAGGGTGCAGGAAAGATTTACGAGAATGGTTCCAGGGATGAGGGACTTCAGTTACGTGGATAGACTGGAGAAGCTGGGGTTATTCTTAGAGCAGAGAAGGTTGAGAGGAGATTTGATAGAGGTGTTCAAAATCATGAGGGCTTTCGATCGAGTAAATAAGGAGAAACTGTTGCCATTGGCAGGAGGGTCGGTGACCAGAGGACACAGATTCAAGGTGATTGGCAGAAGAACCAGAGAGGAGATGAGGAAACATTTGTTACACAGCGAGTTGTTGTGATCTGGGACGCGCTGCCTGAAAGGGCAATATCTGCAGGTCTGTGGGGCAAGAGCAGGGGAGTGGGACTAATTGGAGAGCTCGTTCAAAGAGCCGGCACAGGCACGATGGGCCGAATGGCCTCCTTCTGTGCCATAACATTCGATGATTCATTCCCCAGGTACCAAAGGGTGAAAGGTCAAGCAACCCTTTCTGATGTGAAATAAAATTAGAGGGCGGTCTGTCCGGGGTTAATGTGGGGGGGGGGGTCTGTCCGGGGTTAATGTGGGGGGGGGGGTCTGTCCGGGGTTAACGTTGGGGGGGGTCTGTCCGGGGTTAATGTGGGGGGGGTCTGGGGTTAATGTGGGGGGGGGTCTGTCTGGGGTTAATGTGGGGGGGGGTCTGTCCGGGGTTAATGTGGGGGGGGACTGGGGTTAATGTGGGGGGGTCTGTCTGGGGTTAATGTGGGGGGGTCTGTCTGGGGTTAATGTGGGGGGGGGGTCTGTCCGGAGTTAATGTGGGTGGGGTCTGGGGTTAATGTGGGGGGGTCTGTCTGGGGTTAATGTGGGGGTGTCTGTCTGGGGTTAATGTGGGGGGGGGTATGTCCGGGGTTAATGTGGGGGGGGTCTGGGGTTAATGTGGGGGGGGTCTGTCTGGGGTTAATGTGGGGGGGTCTGTCTGGGGTAAATGTGGGGGGGGGTCTGTCTGGGGTTAATGTGGGGGGGTCTGTCTGGGGTTAATGTGGGGGGGGGTCTGTCTGGGGTTAATGTGGGGGGGTTCTGTCCGGGGTTAATGTGGGGGGGGTCTGTCTGGGGTTAATGTGGGGGCGGTCTGTCTGGGGTTAATGTGGGGGGGTCTGTCCGGGGTTGATGTGGGGGAGGTCTGTCTGGGGTTAATGTGGGGGGGGTCTGTCTGGGGTTAATGTGGGGGGGTCTGTCTGGGGTTAATGTGGGGGGGGTCTGTCCGGGGTTAATGTGGGGGGGGTCTGTCCGGGGTTAATGTGGGGGGGGTCTGTCTGGGGTTAATGTGGGGGGGGTCTGTCTGGGGTTAATGTGGGGGGGGTCTGTCTGGGGTTAATGTGGGGGCGGTCTGTCAGGGGTTAATGTGGGGGGATCTGTCTGGGGTTAATGTGGGGGGGGGTCTGGGGTTAATGTGGGGGGGATCTGTCTGGGGTTAATGTGGGGGGGGGTCTGGGGTTAATGTGGGGGGTGTCTGTCCGAGGTTAATGTGGGGGGGGTCTGTGCAGGGTTAATGTGGGGGCGGGGGTCTGTCCGGGGTTAATTGGCCATTCAAAATGGAGACACATGGGAAAACCACTTTGAAAAATTATACCAGAAAAACACACTAAGGCCAGAGCAATACCAAATATGCAAAAAACTGGAAAAGCTCGAAATGGCCATAAAAGATAACCAAAACCCGCTAGACTCCATAATAACAGAAACAGAGCTATTTGAAAAACTCAAGGACCTGCGACCAGGAAAAGCTTGCGGTGCAGACGGCATACTAAGCGAGATGATTAAACACACAGACGATAAAATGAAACTGGCTATCCTAAAACTCTTCAACTTGGTTCTGAGTGTCAGTTACTTCCCTGATATCTGGAACAAAGGACTCATAACGCCCATATACAAAAGTGGGGACAAAGTCGACCCAAATAACTATCGAGGCATCTGTGTAAACAGTAACCTGGGGAAGGTATTCTGTAGTATCATAAACAAAAGACTTATAAACTTCCTTGAGGAGCACAATGTCTTGAGTAAAAGCCAAATTGGATTCCTACCAAACTATAGAACATCAGATCATATCTTCACCCTACAGACCCTAATTGATAAACATGTTCATCAAAACAAAAGCAAAATTTTTGCCTGCTTTATAGATTTCCAGAAGGCTTTCGATTCCATCTGGCACGACGGTCTATTCCTGAAACTTATCGAAAGTGGGGTAGGGGAAAAATATATGATGTAATTAAATCAATGTATACAAACAATAAATGTGCAGTTAAAATTGGAGACAAACAAACAAAATACTTCCCACAGGGGCGGGGGGTGACGCAGGGCTCGCCCATCTCACCGACACTCTTTAATATTTACATAAATGAATTGGCAAAACTACTTGAACAATCTACAGCACCCGGCCTCACCCTATATTAATCCAAGGTTAAATTCCTCCTCTATGCAGATGACCTGGTTCTGCTGTCACCAACTAAGGAGGGTCTACAGCAGAACCTGGATCTGCTGGAGTCGTTCTGCCAGACCTGGGCCCTGACAATAAATCCCCCAAAAACCAAAGTCCTTGTGTTCCAGCAAAGATCCAGACATCAGGGACCCAAAATAAATTTCACACTAGGAACAACTAAAATTGAACAAACCGCTAACTACACATACTTGGGCTTAAAAATCAGTTCTACGGGAAATTTTCATCTGGCTGTGAATGAACTGAAAGAGAAAGCAAGAAGGGCTTTCTATGCCATTAAAAAATCAATCCAAATAGAAATCCCAATTAGCATTTGGCTCAAAAATTTTAAATCAGTAATTGAACCAATTGCACTCTATGGCAGTGAGGTGCGGTGACCGCTAACACAACAAGAATTTGCAAAATGGGACAAACACC